>NC_085141.1:191938217-191998647 GCF_024139115.2 Armigeres subalbatus
AGTAGTATAAATTAATTACAGCCCTACGGCGCGCAATGCAGAACACAATATTTCGGCCGATCGCGCGATCGTTCTGCTGTCCGAAACAGAGAAATCTGCTTAGTTTTTTTTAGTAAATTTTTTCATTAATTAATTTGAATAGCGCAATCAACAGAACAACATGAAAGCTTTTGATTGCAGTACTCAAATTAATTCATGAAAAATGTTTAGACTTTGAAAGTTAAGCGAGAAATCACGCACTCAACTGATTTTATTACCGGCCGCAAAGCAGAACACAATATTGCGCATAAGCCCCAAAATTTTATTCCCACCTTTGGTTCTGCGCCGAGCACTCAGCGCCAGACTCGGCCACAAGGAGATAGTGGTCGTTGGTACTCCTGAATTTTTGACAACTGATGTCGAGTGGTTGTGTGAGTGCATCGGTGTCAAAAATAGAGCTTTAGTGAAAATTTAATTGTCAAATGCATATTTTGACAGCAATATAGATGTATGAGTGAATAAAATGCGAAATGCTCTATCGCGGAAGCAGTCGCTGAAGACAAGGTCAGGTTTCAGTGACGAAACGAAAAGTTTCATAAAAAGCAATATTTCGGCCGATCGCGCCATATGTCTGCCTGTCCGAAACAAGAGAAATGATTTTTGTTAAGGCGCGCAAAGCAGAACACATATTTCGGCCGATAGCGCCATCGTTCTGCTGTCCGAAACAAGAGAAATCTCGCACTGAGCTCACAGGCGTTTCAGGAGCCTCGAACAAACCATATTTCTCGGAACTTATTCAAAAGGACGTATGTGTTTTGTAAACAAAGATTCAAACGCATATATTTGCCCAATCATGTAGCCGAAGGCTTCCCCATAGGCGAATTTGAGTAAAGGTCATCGATAATTTCGACATCTAGGACATCTAGGGCGCAAAACTCGTGATTTTGATCCGCACGAAGTAAATTGTACGTTTTGTCAAGATATGACACTGATACAGATCGTGTTATAAGAGCAAGATTACCAGTGGTGAGTTTGCCGTTTCAGCGCAGTATCTATTTGACACTTTCGGTCGTACTAAACGCGCTGCTATAACAGCAGCGACTGACAGGTGACCAAATTTGGTAGCGCAATAAGAGCGCTGCTATTTGATGAACTGTCAACTGTCAAACGTCACCGGTACGGAATCCAGCAACCAAATTGAGAGTCGAAAATAGTGAGCTAATAGTGAGAAAATAGCTCTCATTTTGTAATTTTTTGTATGTAACGGAACTTTAAGTGAACTTTAAAGTCTGTTAAAGATGCTTGGAACTTGATGTGAACCATAGTGAACCAATTAGTTCGTTAAGAGTAAATTTAAGTAAAATCTGAACTTCTGGTTTCTTGGGATGTGACTACATGTTTAAAGATTTATTGACTTGTCCTCTTTCCGTCTCCTGAAGCATGCTAAAGTCATACCACTGCGCAAAAAGCATATCTGATCGCAAACTGAGGCGTTCAGCATTGTGCTGTGTCAAGGCCTTTGAAAAATTGCTGAAAAATCAAATGACTATGTTCGGTAATGAAAGCCGACTTCTCTCGGATTATAAAGCCGGATTTAAAAAGGGTCAAGGAGTGAAAACAGCTTTTTCACGCATCTATGATGATCTTGGCTCTTTAATGGATAAACGTGGAACTAACATATTGCTTCTACTTGATTAGACTAAAGTTTTTGATACGGTGTCTCATTGAAAATTATGTATCAAATTAAGGAGACAGTTTAAATTCTCATCACCGGCGGTAAGAATATTGAATCATACCTCAAGGAAAGAAACCAAACAGTTTGCTGGGTGACTTGTATTCCAGTAGTGAAGCGATTACTTCAGGAGTCCCGCAAGGATCAGTTCTAGGATCCATATTGTTTAGTTTTACATCAATGGTCTACCAACTGTATTTAACTTTTGTACTATTCAAATGATGCAACTATATGTAGCACGAATCGGACCTGTGTACGTGAACTGACTTCCATGATGAGCCAAGATCTTGAAAGGGTAGCAACTTTGTAAACGGAAGGATTGATGGTGAATCACTCTTGTGTAGCCTGTTGCTGCGCCAGGAAATCACCCATTGCGCATTATTGCATTCGGAAGGGGTCCCTACTCGGATCACTGTTGGACTCTGACTGAGCGAGAACGATGCTTGGCTGCTTGCTCGTCACCAAGACCAAGACGGCATAAACAGCATATAATATAGAGTGGTATACAACAGGGCTATCTCGCCCACACATCCCCCTTTCTCTCTGGCTTTTTTTATTAGTCTTTAATTATAACTTGTCCTTGGTTTTCTTTTTATTGTAAATGTATTATTGAGCTTATATTTAATTAAACACTCAAAATACCACTAAAAGATTTATTTGCCGAAGGCACTATTCAAAGGCATGGAAATCGAAAACCATTTTCTACGGAATATTGTCTTATATTCAGGCAACGAACAGATATTTCGGTTTAATAAATGAAGTTCCTCCAACGGTTGTTCAATCACCTCATTTATATGCTCCAAGATTCAATTTGTACGTTGGTCTTCCTGGTCTTCAACCCATAGAGGGCATCGCACTTTGTAGGTGGTTGTAAGTACGATTTTCTACTACAATTTTGCGCGTCAATCTCCAGCTGCTGAGCGAAGCACATCAACTCAACACCACGACCTCCTACCAAATATTCCACTCTCTCATTTGCCACTTTCCCATCTAGGGCTAATGCTAATGGCTAATATCTGGAGGGAGTCTCGATATTACACATCAAATCAATTATATACTGTCGTCATGCAACATGTAAATTTTCAACAAGAAAGAACAATCAACGTAGGTGCCACCTGAAAAGACTAAATTCATTTTTGCGTGTTATTGTTGTTATATTGCATTCAAAAATTTGCTTGCGAGAGTTTCGTTTTGGCTCACACTGACAGCTAGATTTCGCTGGCTTGACACAGACATTTTTCGTATCTGTTTCTCCCTCCGAGGCTAATATATATGCCTTTTATTCGGTTTATGTCATTTACCATACCCGTCTCAATCCCTACAGATGCGTCTCCGAATTTCGTCGCTGGTTCATTCATTTCATTTATTCAGTTTACATCTAAACAGACAACACTGAATCAACAATTTAACGCTACAATACACGGTTTGAGGCCTGCACCTGGTCACGCCCACCTCGCCGCTGTGCTCTACGCCGTCTCATTCCTGCCGGATCGGAAGCGAATCATCTTCGCAGGGTTGCTGTCCGGCATTCTGCAACATGTCCTGCCATCGTACCCTTGCGGCTTTAGCTACCTTCTGGATACTGGGTTCGCGTAGAGCTGGGCGGGCTCGTGGTTCATTCTTCGCCGCCACACAACGTCTTCTTGCACACCGTCAAAGATGGTCCTAAGCACCCGTATCTCGAATAATCCGAGTGCTTCCAAGTCCTTCTCGAGCATTGTCCATGTTTCATGTCCGTAGAGAACTATCGGTCTTATCAGCGTCTTGTACATGTCACACGGTGGTGCGGTGGTGAATATTTTTGACCGCAGTTTCTTCTGAGCCCGTATTAAGCCCGACTTCCACAGATGATACGCCTTCGTACACGATTAACATTGTTATCAGCGTTAGCAAGGATCCAAGGTAGACGAATACCAGACCACTCGAAGGTATCCCCGTCTATCGTAACACTGCTTCCCAGGCGGGCCCTGTCGCACCCTGGTTCCGCCCACAAGACATGTACTTGTCTATAATGCATTCACCACCAGTCCAACTTTTGTTGCTTCACGTTGCAGGTAGGTGTACAGTTCTGCCACCTTGCAAATGTTCGGCCGACAATGTCCATGTCACCGCGAAACAAATAAATTGACTGGATCTGTCGTCTCTGGTATTGTCTGTAGATCTGCAGTCAAACAAAGTACGCGAACACAATAACGCCCTAGTTTCAGCTCGAACTTCTTCTGAAACGAACTTTCTCGAGTTTGATCTGTCAAACTAAATGATGCGTTTTTTTATTATTTCTTTATTATAGATTTTTCGAAGGAATGAGAAGTTCATCACTTTTAAATGTGCGTTTTTAGTGCAATTTTATGAGAATCTAACGACTTCGTCCGAAGTTGGGTTTCTAGCCTATATCTTGATGCTAGATGGCATAAACACCAGCTATCTCGCATCGACAAAACACGCTAGCAGTGCACCACTATTATGTGTATCTTCGCATTCGTTCAAAAGCCTTCATTCCACCAACAAAATTATCGGCCACATATAGCAGATATGCACATTGTCTAAACATAGTGAACACATCACTATATGTGCATATTCGAGTACTGATCAAATTTGACACGATATTTTAGGGAGCATCAGAGCTAGGAAATATCAAATTCTTTTATATGAAACTGTATCTGAATGATAAAAATCTCAAGACAAGACTGATCACTATCGATGCAAACTCATGTTGCAGCTACATTGTCTTTTTATGTCTTGTCCTGTCATGTACATCATTTTCCAGGTGGTCATGACTGTAGCAGTTCTCTATCTTGTCGTTCCGTGTCAAAGCACCAATTCCGACATTGCTAAACAGTCCTTATACAAATCATACTAATAGAGTTATTCCATACCAAAGCCTAACTATCTGAATGTTCGAAAGGATCGAAAGCGTTCGTAATTTGAAATACTCGTTTTTCCCTTTCCAACGTCGCCTTAACTAATCTTGTTGTTTATCCGAAAATTACATTCGTGCATTAAATGTCATAGCAAAACGAACATAACAAAACGATACAGATTTATTTTTTAGCTATTCTTTAGTGTGCTCATAACATGTAAGGAAGATAATCATATGATAATTACTTGCCCTCATACCAGCTGGTCATGGAGCACCAAGTTCAATTCTACTTTTTTCTCTCCATATATTTCTCATGTTTTAGCAAGCGCTAAGATTAGAAATAGATTGAATACCGGTTCCATCTTCTATTCTTTATCTACAACTTGACTAATTCTAGCCGTAACTGTTAGAAATCGAAAAGAGCGAACGAAAGCTCGTTTTGTCATCCATTGCAATCTGTTAATCAAGATGAGCCTTTTCCATAGAACCTATCCCCTAGATTCCAATAATATTCTCGTGGCGAGTGCAGAAGTGTTCTTGGTTTACAGTGGCGAGTGACTGCATCTTTTATCAATTCCTTTACATCTACGGTAGCCCGAAAGGACGTGGCCAGCACCTTGATAACCCCCTAGAGCTTTTGAACTGAGCACATTGAGGTGCTCAGTGCAAATCCATGCCCAGCCATTGGCTCTCTATGCATGCGATTGTTCTGGTAAAACACGGAGTGCAACTACGACATGTAAGGTTATCATGCTCGGCTCTACTTTTGAAGCAGTGTTCTTCTCATAAGACAAGAACCTCGATAATTCTATTCGCTTTGAGCGAAACATCGTGATTTTGCATGAATTAAAACTCAGCACCATTTCTTCAAATTTGCGAAGTTTTCCAAAACATTAGGACTTCAAATATTAAGATCTGGGTATTATTTAACCACCATGGTTGGAGATACATTCAATATTATTCTGACATTCGATATTAGCTGCACCAAGTTGGGGTCTCCAGTTAGCCTTGTGAGCAAAAACGTAGGATTGCCACTGCTTATAGAATACGAAGTTGAAATGCAGAGCCACATGGGATATCACAATTACTAAACATTACTTTATTTTGCATTTGAAATCAAGGCTCTTCAAAAGCGTCATTGCGGCATCCACAACTTCAATATTACTTTCTTACAACGTTCCTTTGCAGTTTTTTTAATTCGCATTTTTTTATTCAGTAGAACCATGCTACAATAAGCTGAATTTGGCAGATTATGCATTATGTTGTAGTGTGTGTTTTGTTTTATCACCAACATCGATTTGGCACTTATGGTACTGGTACTTTGGCTGCTAGGCTGAGATAAATTAGATATTTGATACGTGACCAGGTGAGTCATTGGTAATCTTGAACAACCTTAGATTACGCAAGTGAATTGAGCAAGTCGCTTGGCTTGGCGTCTAACTCCTCCGTTCAACTCATTGCACGAAAAGAAAGTTGAACATGTTCAACCTTTGGCAAGTCAAAAATTTTACTGAAATGATCAAATTACTTGCCTTGTCAAAACATCGATTAAAACATGGCATGATACTTTAGGATCAACGCCCCATTGTTGTTTCCTCAGAAACTTGCTTTGTGTTTTCTAGTGATTTTAACACACCATTGGGTTTTCGTCATCAAACCAATTCAACTATGAATGGTGGACCTTTCAAATCGCCCACGACGTGCTTTGAACTGTGTTCCAACTCGCAAACCTTCAGCTATTCTTGGTCTTCCCAACACGCCATTACGGTTCTTCAAAACACGTAAAATGTCAACTTTTCTTGGCGGTCCACCTAACACGACATTTCAGTTCTTTCACACGCAAATCATTCAAGCTTCACTCAGAGAATCTACCAATACGCCATTATGGTCCTTTAAACACGCTAATCATCAACCATCTAAGACTCCATTTAATTCCACCATATTCCGATATCTTTGCAGATACGTATTTCGATCACAACTGTGTGGTCTTCTTCAGTGTCTGTACTTGACTCGACGACGCTAATCATTTTTACTTTGCTTGCGGTCTTCAAAACACGTAATTTAATCTTTACTTGGCTGTTCACTAAACACGCCATTGCGGTACTAAAACATGCAAATTCTTTCATCTTCACTTGGTGGTTCTCCAAACATGCCACAGCAATTCTTAAAATACGCAAATGATTTCGTCTCTACTTGGTGGTCTTCCCATTATGTCATAGCGGCCCTCAAAACCCGCAAAAAAATCATCTTTACTAGGCGGTGCTCCAAACACGCAAATCATTCCATCTTTATTTGGCGGTCCTCTAAACTATTGCGGTCCTCAAAACTCACCAGTCATTTCAACTTTCTTGGCGGTCCTCCAAACACGCCATTGCGGTCCTCAAACTCGCAAAACATTTCATCTTTACTTGGCGGACCTCCAAATTGCCATTGCGGTCCTCAAAACACGCGAACATCATCTTTTATTGGCGGTCCTCCAAACTCGCCATTGTGGTCCTCAAAACTCGCCAATCATTTCATCTTTTCTTGGCGGTCCTCCAAACACGCCATTGCGGTCCTCAAAACTCGCAAAACACATCTTTTCTTGGCGGTCCTCCAAACACGCCATTGCGGTCCTCAAAACTCGCAAAACAATTCATCTTTTCTTGGCAGTCCCCAAACCGCCATTGCGGTCCTCAAAACTGCAAAACAATATCTTTTCTTGGCGGTCCTTCAAACTCGCCAGCGGTCCTCAAACTCGCAGAACAATTCTTCTTTTCTTGGCGGTCCTCCAAACTCGCAATCATTTCATCTTTCTTGGCGGTCCTCCAAACACGCCATTGCGGTCCTCAAAACTCGCAAAACACATCTTTTCTTGGCGGTCCTCCAAACTCACCATTATCCTCAAAACTCGCCAATCATTTCATCTTTTTGGCCAACACGCCATTGCGGTACTCAAGACACGCAAACAATTTCGAATTTTCTCCGCTTTACTTACTTACGCAACCGCGTCTCTCCCAATTTGGAGCACCGGTCCCCACGTAAACACTGCAAAAGCAAACATCCTTTACCTTTTCCTTTTCTTCTGAGATTGCGCAGTGGATGATTTCCATGTCACAGTATTTTTATCAGGCACATTAGTTTTAACATTATTCCACTTGATACTAACAAAAATGAGCAGTTACTGTCGCCGTGTGTAGCCTGTTGCTGCGCCAGGAAATCACCCATTGCGATATTGCACTCGGCGAAGGATCGCCTTACTCGGATCACTGTGGACTCTGACTGAGCGAGAACGATGCTTGGCTGCTTGCTCGTCACCAAGACCAAGACGGCATAAACAGCATATAATATAGAGTGGTATACAACAGGGCTATCTCGCCCACACAACTCTAAAAGCATAGCTTTACTAATACGAACCATCAGAGAAGGTCTGTGATGACTGTTAATAACTTACCGACAATGGTTATGGATGGACAACCGATAAAATGGGGAGTCTGCGAATGATTTGTCACATTACCCAGAACAATCCCCAAGGACACTTTTGTCTCGAAGCAGCATGGGAAAATCGCAAGATTAAGATCGTTGAACCAGTGTGCGAATCATGCTAGTTGCTACTAGTCTGAAACTGTTCAAGTCGCTTGTTCTCCACTTTCTTTGAGGACACATTCCTTAAATACAAGTGTCGATTTTATGAATCGTTTGCGTGTTGCGCTTAAAAGCTGTGTTCGTTTTGTGTACAAGTTGAACAGATTTGCACATGTAAGCCATCTACAGAATAATCTGTGGCTGTCCTTTTCAGAACTTTTAGCACATCGATCATGCATGCTTTTAAGATAGCTGATGAAACTCAAAATCCACCACTTCTATACATAAAACTTGTACATTTGCGAGGCGATATAGATCACTGCATAGAGCTGCTGGTTTTGTTTTCTCGTACAACAAAGTTGTACCGAAAGGCTATCATTTCACTCTGAAAACGAACTTTTTACAGGAACATCCCATAGTAAAGTTTCTTATACCATTCGACAGTTTGATGAATCGAGATGATGTCTGTGTGTGTGTATGTAGTGTGTATGTTTTGTGTCTGTATGGTCACTTTTTCAACCTCAAAAACTCACACGATTTTCATGTGCTTAGACTTAACTGATTTTATCGCAACAGTTGCATTCCGCAGAGCCACTCTCTTAATTACATGCTATTTAATTTCATCAAGATTGATTAATGCGTTCGCAGCTGACAAGGAAAATGGTTTAGGAGTTTTCCATTTTTGCCTTTCGTACAACAAAGTTGTACTGAAAGGCTATCATTTCACCCAAGAACGAACTTTTTATAGAAGGCCGGAGACCCATAGTGTCATATACCAATCGACTCAGCTCAACGAACTGAGCACATGTCTGTTCGTCCGTGTGTATTGTGTATGTGTGTGCGAATGTGTGAACAAAAGCTAAGAAAAACATTAGACAATTTTTCATATAGTAATACTTAACCGATTTTCTCGCAACAAGTTTTATTCGACAGAGGGCAAAACCTAGTTGATCACTATTGAATTTGATAAAGATCGACCGTTGCGTTTAAAAGTTATAAAGAAAATGGTACATCGAATCGAGCCATACAAGCACCATATAAGGTTGGTTTCTTGACTAAATACGAGAAAGGCAGTATCACTCCTCGGTGAATTAAGTTGGGTTTTTCCCATATAATCGGAACTACGAGCATTGAGCAGCTACCATGCTATAATAAATTACGTTCGATCGATGGAGAAACCTCGCTACGGCAATATCGATAACTCTAACACAACGAGCAAAGTTTTCTAAGCTTGCAAATGTGGAACGTGTTGAACACGAAAACTAATCGACGAACAACGACGCGCTTTTAGGTTTAGAGCCGATTCGATGATGTTTATTGCCATTATACTTTATCGAGCTTCGCACCAACACAGTGTAAGTTTCATCGTTGGCAACAGAAATTGTACTCGCATAACGGCACGATTAACTGCTGGTTCGTACGTTCAGCCATGGTGGTGTTTTTCAGTGTGTTTGTTTTGTGTCATACATTGAAGGGGAAAAGGGGGTTTCATGCTGTTTGGTTTGATTTCAAGGGCAAATTTGAATATAGTTTTCGTTTTATACATCTCCTTATTTCCATATTATATTTAGGGAATCGTTCGTAAATGGCATCGGGGCCTTGGCGAAGGGGAGGGGGAGTCGTTGGTTGAATAATCTTAAATGTATTTGACGTCATATTCTAGTCGGCCTTGAGAATTATTGGCTTAATTTCAAAATGTTCGTAGTACATTTCATTTTTAACCCTTGAAGTCTTGGAGACCCATGATGTTATATACCAACCGTCCAGTTAGTCATAAAAATTATACAATATGCACAAATAACAATACTTGAAATAATTTCTCTATCAAAAATGGATGAAAGAAAATTTCACGATCGTCATAATTTGATTAAATACAATGTATTATGCTTATTTTACAGAAAACAAAATTGCCAACATTTTTGGTAGATAGGAATTGGAAATAAAACGAAGTTACCACCTTCGAATATCTTGATTTAATCGAGAAAGGCATCGTCACCAGTGTGGATTAATTTAGGTTTTTTTTATGCATTTGCGCTAATTTTTGTGTTGTTAACGTCATTTAAGGGAAAGACGGCTTTGGCAGGTTTTGTTCTATTTGGCAGGAGGGTTTTTGTCGGCAATTTTTAAATTCTAACAATATTCTTTGATATGCAAAGAATGTTTAGGCCAAATGAGCCTAGTCAGTCATAAAATTGTGATTAGTAATGCAAGTGGTTTAACAGAGAATATTATGGACTAGCAGAGTTCAAAATGGAATGAACAGAATTTTCTATTTAGTTTTAATCAATAGTTGCTAAGGTAGTGTTGAAGAGAACCAATGGTAGCTTGGACTGATTACAATATCAACACCCCTCTCAATCGGTCAACCTGAGCGATTAAGTTCTTGAAACCGGCTACAGTTTCTTTAGTAAAAACGTCATGCATTTTGTTTGATGGAACCGATTGAATTTTGATTTCCTTTGACAACATGATCTCGCAGGAAGTGGTGCTTACATCAATGTGAGCCCTTTTGCATTCAATGTTCTTTGCCATAGCTATACATCCGTGGTTATCTTCATATATTGTGAATGGTTCATTCGATGATATGATCTTCAAATCTGTAAGAATTCCTTTCAGCCAGATGCCTTCAGAAACAGCCAGACTTAAGCAACTATTCGCTTCGCTTGAAGATAAGGCCACGTTTGTTGTTTCCTGCTGGCCCAAGAAACCGTATTTCCGAAAACTGAAAAACGTACCGCTTACTGATTTCCTGTCCACAGTATCAGATGCCCAGTCCGCGTCGCAACCTATTAAAGCTTTGAGGTCCTGTTACTGTATATTTAAGCTTGATGTTTTCGCCTTTCAGGTAACGAGCAATCCTTTTCAGAGCTTGAAAATGGGAATCTCCTGGATTCTGTTGATATCTTCAAGGTATCCGACAGCATAGCTGATATCCGGTCTGCACATAGCATCGTGTACATCATACTCCCCAGCAGCTCCCTATAAGGATGTTGTTGAATTTCTATCTTTAGCGCTTAACGACATCCTTTCTCCATTGGGGTCTTCGCGGATTACAATCTTGCAGTCCGAACTTGCTAGAATGCGATTGATCCCAGCTTCATGCGAAAGGTGCAAATTTCCTTCCGTTCTATTGTAATTTATCTTTATACCGAAAACAGTTGACTTCACCAAATCAGTCATTTGGAATTCTTTGCTCAACATCTTCTTAGCTTCCAATACAAATTTGAGTTCATCTCCGAAAATTAACACGTCATCGACATATATTATTATGTAAATGTTGCCTTGCTTGTTTGACTTGGTATATAGACAATAATCATGTTGCTAGAACCATTTGCCAGCAGTATTTCGTTGAGCTTATTATTCAGCAACGGGACTTTGCTTCAACCCATAAAGCGATTTTCTAAGCTTGCACACCAAGTTTGACTCTGCTTTTACGCCATCTGGAACTGCTAAATAAACATCTTCTTCGAGATCGCGTACAGGAAGGCAGTCTTGACATCCAGTTGTTGATTGTACATCTTCCGTTGAACAGCTACTGATAGGATCGGTCGAATTTGCCAGTCTTGCTACAGGTGCGTAGGTTTCACCATAGTCCAAGCAGCCTTTGTTGGAACCCTTGGCTCGAGACGGTTTTAGTCGGACAGGGTTTCCGTTCCTTGATACGAAAAATCCATTTGGTTTTGAGGCTTTATTCCTTTGGGACATTCTTCCAGACTCCAAACATTGTTTTCTTAAGGATTCAATTCTTCCTTCACAGCTAGAAGCCAAAACGTTTCATCCGGACGTCCGAAGATTTCATCATACGATTCAGGAACATCGATAGGAATGGATATTGTTCCAATGTCTGTAGGTGAATATTGTACGGCAGAAAATACGTCCAGTCAAGAAATCTTTAAACTTACCAGGAGTGTGCGCTCCCGTCTGCTGTGCCTCGTGGTTTCCATATCAAGGTTTGAACCAAGTTCTTGTTGCGAAGGAGCGCTGCTGGTATTGAAGGTCCAGGTTGAATTCATCTTCTTCGGATTCATCATCGGTCAAAGCATCGCACCGGAGCCGGCATGCTCCCCTCTTGCTCGCCTTGGTGCAGTTGAATTTCGTTTTGGATTTGATCATTGATTTCTAAATTCAGATCGTATGGAACCACAATTAAAGGAGTCTTCGATTGTTTCTTATCAGCATACGGAAAGAGAATTCATCGAATTTAACATCCCTGGATATGAACAGCTGCCTTGATTCAATGTTCCATAGTCGGTAGCCATTTGGTGCATAGCGACCATTACTGCAACTTTGCTCTTCGGATCAAGTTCTCCTTTGTTGCGACGTATCCATGCATAAGCTTTGCATCCAAACACTGAAGCATCGTCAAATCCGGTTTTCACTCATCCAAAGCTCAGCAGGGGTTTTTCGGTCAACGATAGCACGTGTTGACCTTCTGTTAATTAGGTAAACTGAAGAAGTACCGCTTCGCCCCATAGATTTAGGAACACTTGATTCCACCAACATCGAACGCACTTTCTCAATTATGGTCCTATTTAATCTTTCGGCTACTCCATTCTGCTGAGGTGTATAAGCGGCTGTAGTTTCGTTGTATGCCTTTTTCTCGTAGTATCGTTTTTGATTTAGAACAATATTCACGGCCTTGATCAACGGTGAGTTTGGAAATAGATGCACCATTGCTGCAGTTGCCATTGCCTCGTAACAACGAAATTTCTCAAAGACTTCAGACTTTGCCTTGACTAGGTAAACAACTGCAAAATGCGTAAAATCGTCTACAAATGACACAAATATACCGCGATCCATCCATGGCTAAGGAGTGATTGGACCGCAAACATCCGAATGGATTCTTTCTAGCGGACAAAAGTGCGAGGTCAGGTGCCATTAAAGGTTCACGGCATTGCTTCCCAAAACACAAGCATCACACATTTCCAGTTTACCATC
Organism: Armigeres subalbatus; assembly: GCF_024139115.2. Lineage (NCBI taxonomy): Eukaryota > Metazoa > Arthropoda > Insecta > Diptera > Culicidae > Armigeres > Armigeres subalbatus. The sequence goes on from NC_085141.1 coordinate 191,951,291, forward strand.
TAGCCTTGAAATGCCTGTAACCATATCGAATTTCACCAGCGCTTCTAAATTACCACTTCAATGTTCCTAACCGACGATGCCAAAGATTGATGTCTTGCACAGCACACAAGTTTGCAAATCCGTCAACGAGTAGAACACATCGAGTTCGTAGAAATCACCTCTAAGCGGACATCTTGCGATCACCGAGTTTTCATGCTAATTTCTCCTACTTTAGGTCCAAAATTTACCATCACACCGGCCTTGGTCATCCGCTTGACTGATAACAAATTAGCTCGAAGATTCGGTACAAACAGCACGTCGTAAATGGTCATTTCACACCTTGACGATTAACTCCACAAATAGTACCTTTATACCATGCGGTCATTGACTGGTCATTCTTCGCCACACCGATTACGACAGGTTCATCTAACTTTTCTTTTCGTAAGATGATGACTCGCCCGGAATCTAGCTTGAATGTCACAATACTACGTCAGGTATCCTCAGCTCCATTTACTCCAACCATGAATGCAACAGCCTTGTTATTCGTAATTGTTAGCTTCCGCTTGCAACTTGACACGACAATCTTTCGCCATATGGCACCTGTTGCATTTTCCGTTGAACTTCCGTGGCTTCTGCTTGAATCCAGAAGGCTGCAGGTTTCTTTACCGTATCCACCATTCTATCGGACTTTTCAGTTCTTCAGCCATCAATCGTTCGCGTACAACATCCAGAGTTAACTGCTTTTCTCCTAGCTCCAACGCCGTTACAAGTGGGTCATAGGATTCAGGCAATGTTACAAATAACGCGACACCATGTCGGCTTCCTCCAACTTTGCGCCAGCTGACTTGAGTTGTCTCACCAGCTCGTCGAACACCTTCATGATCCTTGATCAACGATCCTTCTGCCATCTTGAGCCTTGCGAGTTGCTTCCGAACAAATGTTTGAGACGACACCGACTTCTTCGCATAAACGTTTTCCAAAACGGTCCAAATTTCCTTTGCTGTAGTCTTCCGCGTATCAGATCCAGGAGGTCGTCTGAATGAAGGAAATAATTACGTTCGCACCTTATTGTCCATTTTTCAAATTTTGCTTGGTCTTCCGCAGCTGCTGGTGCATCCTGGATTATCGCATCTAACAGCTCAACGGACTTTAAATAACGCTCCACCGAAATTCCAATTTCATACCCAATCCCGGAAAACGGAACTATTCCTGAACTGTTTCTCTTCGTGAGTCGCCCATAACCTCTTGTGATTAGTAATGCACAGTGGTTTAACAGAGAACAAAATATTTATTGGACTAGTCGTGGAGAGTTCAAAATGGAATGAACAGAATTTTCTATTTAGTTTTAATCAATAGGTTGCTAATGGAACGTACACACGGTCAAGAATGACCAACATTGACTCCACCTCTGTTTTTCCAACATCCATCAAGTTTTACCAAGCGCACGAACAATCAATTTATTCGACCAACAATATCACACACGAACGACCGAAGTGCCAACGAGCACCAACCATCAAAAATATATGGGAGTTTGTGCAACTTCAATACAAATGTTCAAACATGTGGCGAACCTTGACTCCACCCCGATAACTCAAACCAAAATCAAAACGTTTTAATTTTTCCAACGAGCTGCCAACTGTCAAATGGTTGTTCGAACAACTTACACACGTTCCAACAAAGCAGCAACCGAAGCGTTTTCTTGGGGTGGAGTCAATTGTCAAACTGCTTGACTGGTGTGTGTTGCATAAGGTAGTGTGAAGAGAACCAATGGTAGCTTGACTCGATTACAATATCAACATAAAAACCCTGCAATACAGTCGCGATTCGCTGGTTGGCACGACCTCAGCCCAACTAACGAATTTGGTTTTAGTTGGGCCAACACAGCCATTTGAATGTATTTCGACTCTGAACATCACAAATGATGTCAGTGAGCCAATCCGATATCCGTGTTTACATTTTTGACGTACGGTTGCTTTGTTGCATGGCCAAAGAAACCAAAAGTGACCAAGTATTAAAATCCCAACCAGCGAGTCGACGTATAGAACAAAACCTGCCGTAAGGTAATGGGAAAGGAGGATGTCGATTATTTTCTCACGCTCCATATAAATAATATAAATAAAAAATAGCTGTGAGACGCTAAGTTTGAAAGGCTAGAAAATCCCTGTTTTTTAAATTTTGGTCGAATAATATTCCAATTTTTTAAATGAACCGTAGTTAAATGTTAAAACTGGAATATATTTTTAAACAATCTTGTTTTTTACTTGGTATAATTAGGTAACCGTACCCTTAGTGGAGGTAGCACCAAATGGAGGTAGTGGGGTTTTAATAGATTATATATTTATACACTTTACAATGGTTTCAGTTCATGTCGTGTTTTTAATATCCTGTTAAATGGTTTGGGATGTCGAGGTCCCACTGTTCGAGACGTTCCATAAAATTCTCACAGATGGCTCAAAAATAGAACAAAAACGGGCAGGAATCTTTGGCCCTGGGATAGCGATCTCAGTGGCAATGGGAAACTATCCAACGGTGTTCAAGGAGATTTTTGCTATAATGAAATGTGCTAATATCTGTGTGGAAAGGAAATATAGATATGCAAATATTTGTATTTTCACAGATAGTCAAGGCACTCAAAGCGTTGAGTAGCTTTAAATGTACGTCAAACTTGTCTGGGACTGCATTCTTTCATTGCGAAAGGTGCCAAGAGAACTCCGTAAATCTGTACTGGGTTCCAGGGCACTGTGGCATTGGAGGTAATGAAAAGGCAGACGAGCTTGAAACGAGGTTCAAATACACAGTTTATTGGCCCAGAACCTTTCTGCGGTATATCATACTGTACCATAAAATGGAATTAAAATCCTGGGAAGCAAAGGTTGATGACCAATTGGTTGGTTGCCGAAAAGTGTGCTCAATCAAAGAGATTTATAATTCCCAATGTTAAAGTAAATGAAAAGCTCTTAGAGCTCAGCAAGAGAACTCTTTGCACCTTCACTGGCCTAATAACCGGACACTGCCCGAGCAGATATCACTTGAAAATATTGGCCAGATTCAGAATGATATTCTGTCGTTTCTGTAACATGGAACGTGAAACCTCGGAACATCTGCTTTGCAGTTGTGATGCATTGTACAAGGTAGATCTAAATTTCTAAAAGTGGCTTTATGCAACCAGGAGATATTTGGACTGCAAATCCTGGAAAGGTAGTGGTTTTATTAACTCATATACCGGACTGGAAAATACGCGTCTTAGGTTGTTTACTTGGAAATGGTGATCAACCTAGAAGATGCGAATAAATAGTAATCAGGGTATACCACAAAGTTCAACTCAATGGACGCAGTGGTTCTAGCCCCAAAAAAAAAAAATCCTGTTAAATGCAACTAATTTTAAGATTTCGCTTGAAAAACCATTGAAAACAATTATTTTTCTTAACAAAATTGACTCCCTTGCACCTATAGTGGTGCAACTGTACCAATAGTGGCGAGTCTCATAAGAAACCAATGGATAGCAGTACTATGGGAACTAAAATTAATTTTTACCGGCACTAATGGAACAGTGTACCCATAGTGGTGCAAGCAATACTTGGTAATAGTTGGTGTTAAATGACATCTATCTCATTTTTGTTAGCAAATTTATTAGTTTATCTATTGACTAAGATATTAAAGTTGTGAATTTTCCATAATCATCAATTTAAAAAATATTTCTTTTGTGGATCTATAATCCACTATTGGTATCGTTACCCTAATAAACGCTTTGCAAACACTTGATTATTGAATGGCAATGGAAATGTTTGGCATTAAAAATCTGAAAAATCTACATTACTTGGACTTGACATTTTGCAACGACAAGTTTGATACTTTGCCGAATAATTTATTAAGGAAGACACGAGGGAAGACATGCGATGTAATGCGGAATGAGAAAATATGTTTGTGTTACATGAAAATTTACTATTTTGGGATTAAACTTTCGAATTTTCAGCAAGTGGTTCTTGGGAAGGCAGCCCCTGCCCCCCTCTTATTTACGCAAATGGGTGAGAATTGAATAGTTTTCTCACTCTGTGAAAAGGAAGCATCTGAATTCTGTTTTAACCCTTAAATGCGCAAGGCGATTTTTTTAAATCGAAAGGAAGCATCTGAATTCTGTTTTAACCCTTAAATGCGCAAGGCGATTTTTTTAAAAAATCGTCGAAAATATTTTTAACGTAAACAACCATTAAAACCATTAAGATTAAACGTATTTTCGGTTTATTGTTTTAAAACAACATTTCGCATTTAAGGGTTAAGAAACAATGTTTGAATTTTGGAATCAAATGTAATTGTAGGTCATAATCCATATTGTCTCTGAAACAATCAATGTAGCTTTTGTTTTGTTATTTTAAGTTGTAAACTATTCGATGAATGTGCCTCCTTAGCGTGCGGTAAGACGCGCGGCTACAAAGCAGACCATGCTGAGGTGGCTGGTTGATTCCGGTGCCGTCTAGGCAATTTCATTGAAATTGTCTCGACTCCCTAATAAGATCATCGCTAGCCTCATGATATACGGATGCAAAATGGTAACCTGGCTTAGAAACCTGCAGTTAATAACTGTGGAAGTGCTAATGAACACTGTGCGAGGCGGCTCTGTCAGTGTGGGATGTAATGCCAATAAGAAGAAGCAAGATATCATGAGTAGCACGATGATACTTTTATGCCCAGGGAAGTCGAGACAATTCCCAACTGAAATTGCCTAGACGGCACCGGGAATCGAACCCAGCTACCCTCAGATGGTCTTGCTTTGTAGCGCGTGTCTTACCACACAAATGTAAAGCTAAATTTGATGAGTTTAGACCCCACCTCACCCTCGTAACACTTTTGTATGAAAGGTTTTTTGTGTATGGATCGTAATGCTCGGCATGACCCCCTCCCTCCCCCTACAGCGTTGCGTAATTTGTGAAAGGCCCCTAAGTAGGGTAACGGACTTACAGCATATAGTCCAAAAAATATATAGTGATGCATCCAGGAAATTGGTCAGGAGATGGGATATTTGATTGCGTCCGATGAAACAATTTTAAACAATACTGGCTATGAATTTTATTCAACTTTGATTCAGTTCGATTCACACCCCACGCCACTCAATTTAATGAATACTGTAACGTTGTTCAAACAGTGGCGTAGCCAGAAAATTGGGGGGGGGGGGGTGTGGCATTGTCGGTTGGTTCTCCGAATATTTTTTCGAAAAAATAAAATTTTCTTTGGGGTTTATGCCAAAACACCCCGTTACGCCACCGTGTCTAACAAGTAATATAATGGGCGCAATAGATATTGTTGATTGTAGCAATTCTCATTTATAGCAGATTCACAAATAGTTTTAGCATTTCAGCTGGCACTGTAGTAGACTGTGCGGCGTCACACCGTACGCAATGTTCGCGGCGGCGGCGTGAATCGATGTGAAGAATTTGAACTGAGAAAAAAAATCACGTAGCAAGGCACATCATGCTTTTGTAAATTTTGCTAGCTACGACTGATGGGATGAACATCTTAATACTTTACAGCTTGTATCTGTCATGCTATTGTTTAGCCCATCGCCAAATCGTAGCCAGGATGTCCTGGGCACAAATATTTTTTTCATACTATTTTTCAATGATGACAGTGGTCTATGTCTATTGATGATGATGACACCGCGCTTGTCACGGGTCGATCTCCACAGCAAAGATTACATTACATCCTCCACTAGGACATTGCGCATCAACACATAAGTTCATTTGAGTACTTGGAAATTCCTGAAAATATTCCTCAGAAAATTTAAAAAAAGAAACTTTAAATTTAATTTAGAATTTCCTTAATGAATTCCTTCGAACTTCCTCCAAGAATTCCATTGAAAACTTATTTTGGTATTTTGGTAAATTCTTTCCGCAATTCTCTAAAATTTTTAGGAATTTCCTTGAAATTAATTTAGGCATTGCTTCGGAAACTCATTCGAAAACTTTTTAGGAATTTTTGAAAATTCCTTTAAGAATTCTTTAGAAAACCCGGAAAATCTTTCAAGAATTTCTATAGGAATACCTACGGAGACTGTTTTAGGAGATCATTCGGAAATCCTTCGGAACTTGAGCTGATTTTTTAGAATTTCTTCGAAACTCTAGGAAGATATTTTTGGTATTCTTTCCAAATTTCCCTCCGGGAATTATTTAGAACTTTGTCCAGGAATTCTTTCCGAATTTCCTATAGTAATTCCTTCGGACATTTCTTTGGAACTTCCTTCAGCAACTCTTCCAGAAATTCCTGGAGACCTTCGAAAATTTCTTTTAAAATTCCTTTAAGAATTCTTTTGGGAATCTCTTCAGAAATTCTTTTGGGAAATCTTTGGAAATTTCGTTTGCAAATTCCTTCAATTAAACCGTGTTTTTTTAAATTGAGAATAAGTTAAACACTCTTAATTTAATCTTAGTTTAATTACTTAATTTTAATAACCATTTACAGAGAAAATTTAAATTCATCAATTTTACAAAATTCCAATCATTGATATCTTATAGCATGTGATCAAGTCATTTTAATAAAATTATACCAATAGTGATTAAATTTAACAACTGCAGTGTTATCATAGAAACATCAATTCAAACTCATTATTCACTATATAAATATATCCAATTCAAATCTGTGATACAATCAAATCGTGTCCTGAAACGATACAGATTTAATCAAAACTGTGAATATATTATATATGATAATCACATAATTAGGGTACTGAATCTTAGTGCAAAATTTTGTTTAGAATATTCTTTCTCCTGGCTGGTGAGCATTGAGCAATCTGCCTGAGATGTAAGTTCGCTCTCACGCTCTTTCCGGTTGAGCTTTGATATGGGGAGCAGCAGGCAGCCAGTGTTGTTGTTGTTTGCAAGCTTATTTTCCGTGCCACATTGCTATGCCATACATTGACTGGGTCGGTGGTGGACCATTGTGAGCATCGAGCATGTTTCTGGTCTCAGCCATCTTCTCCACCGTAGTTGTTAGGTTGTAGAGTCGTCGGTAGCGTGTCCGTAACGCTAATTCGTAGTGTTTGAGATAGGTTTTTTTCGCTACCGCACTTCGCGTAAACTTAATCTCGATTATCGATTATTAATGCATGAAGCGGTTATCGTTGGCAATTGAGCATCCGCTGGAGGATGGTGAGTTGGTTTCTGTCGCAGTGTGAATAAGCCGCAGAAGGTGTTCCATCCAAGAAAATAGTTAATTTCCCGCGTGATAAGAGGTGACACGCCGAGAAGAGGTTGAAAATCGTTGTTGGACATTTGTGGTAGCAGAAGAAGCAGAAGTGAGAAGTGTATACGCCCTATTGGGGTTAATGGTGTTCTTCTGCGTTCCCATGCTGTTCATTTGAATATTCAAAATCCTGTGTGCGTATCTCCATATTAATGAATTAAGCATACCTATTTAGCGGCGTGGTGTATAGCGCGAAACCACCGGGTCTAATTAGTCGAATGATATGGGATCGTAAGGGCCCTAGAATGTGCATCGAATGATGTTGTAAAGCTGCAACGTGAGAGGTGTGTTGGGATGGTTTACATTACTTTGATAAGGCAAAATAACAAATTCTCCTCGTGGGACGAAAACTTTATCAGTCAAAGACGAGTTCATATTGCAGCAGCTAGATTAAAGAGGTAAGTCGTTTGTTTCATGGTTTTTGTTGATTATTTGTCGCAATGAAATTTAATATAGTATGTGCATAATATGTGAGAGGTTGTCATTTGCTTATTATATTCCGGTCCTCAATATCGCAATGCACCATTTCCAATGTTATGGGAGTGTTTTGTTCAACTTTATAAAATACGTAAACTTATTTTCAGAACACTTCTGAAACCTATAATTCGTGGATTTGTGATTTATGTCCGCGTGTTTTAGGGCTTCGGATCGTTGATCCGCGTTTTATTGGATTTTGAATTATTGCAAGGCAGCTTTCAATATTGTCCATTGTTTTATACACTACAACCCCAGGAACTGTAGCCAGAATCACAAATTGACCAAATTATGAATGATGGGCGGCACTTCTCCGACATTATCGACGTCAAGTCATATCGGGCGCTAACATCGACTCTGACCACTATCTGGTGGTGTTCAGGACAAGCCTCTGGGAACCAAATTTAAATCTTCTGTGTTTTCAGGCACACCATCAACTACAAGGAAGCAACGACAACGTTTCACCCGCTTAACTGTCAAGGTTGATAGTTAGAATCGAAAACAGTGAAACGTTCGTGAAGTGCACACAACGTCCAATAGCTTAAGCGCGATTTTCTATAGTGGCTCAAACACTCCGTCTTCTTGGGGTCCGCGACGTTAGGCATAAGTACGTGTACGTGGCTTAAGGACGTTAGGCATAGGGTGGTCTAACCGGTAGTACCGAAACCGGCAATACCGGTATTACCGGCCACTTTTGGGTACCGAAAATACCGGTATTTTCGGTATTCTGAAATTTGCTGTCAGTATGATAAATCTCGAATAGTTTTGGTTTTGACAGTAGATGCATAAGTATTAGATTGCTAATGTCGCTCCTGTTCGCGTGACTAACATCTAGGTCACTTTGATCTGGCAGCCAAAGTACCGGTACTAAGGTCAAACCAATGTTGTAATTAAACAAAACATGCAATTACAATATTATGCATAAACGACAAGTTAGGCTTGTGGAAGCATATTTTAGCAAAATACTTTTAATGACTACAGCGCCACTAGGGTTCTTGTACTTATGCTTCTACTGTTTTGACCTACACATATATAAGCAAAAATTATTGCAAAAATATATCCGTTCTGAACTTGGAAAAGAATTTTAATTTGTGGCTGATTCCAAGACACGCTGGAATAGCATGTTATCTATGCTCAAACGGATCTATGAGTTGAAGCTTCAATCCAAATTCAACGTCAGTGATGATTGTTTGACGGTTGGTGAAATAATTCAAGCCCCTGAACCTGTTCAAGTTACATGCTGTGGAACTACTCTGCTGTGAGTTTTGCACTTTATATGAAGCCGACGTGGCGCTCCAATTTATGTTGAAAAAATATCAAATGAATCCAAAGAAATTTCCGCCACTTATTCTATGCTTTGAAGAATAAATCCAAGAGAGCCGATTAGAATACGCCGATCTTTGCTCTTTTTGAATAATTCTGTCGTGAAGCAATTGATCAGAAACGTATTCGTCATTTTTCCTGACACAGAGCTACTTTGATTAAGCAAGCGGACGTGATATTGAAGCGTGTAATCATTTCTGATGCGATCGCTAAAACTGAGAAACGTGTATTACATTTTTTTAATCTAATCTTTCAATATGAGATAAATATTTGGAGAAAAATAAAAATTACATTCAGTTATGCGTCTAACTTACTTGTCTCGTATGCTAAATGTTTTCTGAGCTTCCAGTGTCTCAATGAATACAAGCAAAAACACTTTATTGTGATAAGCTGCTCAAATTGTAGCATTGCTTGGTCGTAGTTTGTTCAGGTATGTTGATTCGAATTTTGACGAGTTCAATATCGGATGGTCAGTTACCTGGGAAGAATACCTTCATGATATAGTTCACATGATCACGAGTAGGAATGCCGCCATTTTCTAGATCAGCTGTCAAATCAGTCATATCCGTTTGTAACTCAGAAGGCTTGCTTGCACTCCATTCGAACATTTTTCCAGCGTATCCATTAGGATCTGTATTCGTTTGTATTCTCGTTCAGCCTGTGTACTTTGCGTCGATAAATAATTAAAATAACAACTAAGGATACCACGATAAAAAGTACCAATGACTATACCAAACAGGATATGCGAAAATGTCGAACAGATCATTGTTCTGAATACAAAGTCTAAACCATGAGAGCGAAATTTAAAAGAAGTCACGGAATGTTATGATCATGACATTAACGTCATTTGACAATAATTCGGGTCTCACGCCGCCAACATCAGATTTAGAATGACCTATTAGAAAAGTTATAGGGCCCTTTGAGGGCTATATGTTTATATAAAAAACATAATTGAAAATCATGTGTGATAAAATTTATTAGCAAATTAGTCCCATGACATCGAAATGACATTTCCCGTCATCTGCTTTACGAAGGCTAATTGATGAAGATATGAATGCCAACCGTGCAGAGTTTTGAATATATAACGCTAGCTGACGTTTAATTAGACCGTTACAAATATGTAATTAAAATTATCTCCTACTGGTCTCCAAAAGGTCAGGGGGGAAGGGGGGATAATAAAACAAATAATAAAAGAAAAAACCCTGATTCATCCACCTAGCGATGTTTGTGCCTATCGATACGAAGACATCGATACGAAGAAGATGGATAATTTTTCTGTTCTGGTTCATCGGTTAAAGAACAACTTGTGAAGAGATCAGCAGACTAAACACTTGCGTTGCTGGTGGTAAATACGTTGACGCCAGGATTCTTGAATGCAATCGCAAGGAATTCTCCTCTACTAGAATCTGAAGGGATTAATGGCAAGTACTGACACTGATTTTCGACGGTCTTAAACCATCGTCCAACTTTGTGAACCAGAGAGGAATTTTCAGTAGTGGCAATTATGCAACAAAATCCAATGCGGATTGGGAGATTAGTCGCTCAGTATGTTATACTACTTAAGTTTCGCTTTGCCAAGCTCAACAAGCAATAATTTAACATTTCAAGATTATCAACAAATGTTGTTTTTCATCCAAAAGTCCAAATCAAAGTTTTCTTTTAATACTGAAATTTTATAAAACCGAGTATTCTACCGGTATTACCGGTATTGACTCCACCAAATACGAATACCGATTATTAAAAATGGCCAATACCGACCACCTAGTTAGTGATAAGTAATGATAGGCATAATGGATCGTTAGGCATAACGGATAGGCATAATGTACGAGATAGAGGACGTTTTCGATAAATCTTTCATGTCTTGGGCTCAAGGGTGGGCTTGAGCACAATTAAATTCACATTCGTGTGAACTTTTGTGCCACAGTGTTTCACATTGTGATTTTCATGCTTCTCATGTAACTTCAGATGAAATGTCAAAGTTTGGCAACACTATGAAGTAAACATCACATCAGCTAGCAGCAGGAGTAAAAATCTAAATAGTGGAAAACGGAGATCGAGTTTTCTTCATGAATATCATAAATACATTCATCATCTGTTAGAAATTTCAACAAGACGACTGAAATGCTTGCAGCTATTTGCGGAATTATATCTCGAAACAAGGATATCTATTGAACACAACCGGGCACACAATCAGACTACGTGGAAGACCGGTGACCGGGCAGTTGCGTTCGTGACAACGACAGTGGACATCCGTAGAGACGATGATTATAAGGACACTCCGACAGGTAAGTTTTGAAATCTAATTATATTTAGTGAGATTTTCCGTTCGTGACAATATCGAGTTATTTTCGTAGAGGAAGAATATTGACGAAGATAGTAAAACTGATAGAGCAATACGTAACTGAACGAAGAAAAAGATTACTTTTCGCGCCCGATTCAAGGCTAGGTAAAATCACTGTGTATAAAGAATGGCACGGTCGTATAGTTTTTCAGAGTGAATCCAGATCCAACGATCCCTACCAATTAACTGATAATCCTTCCTGTGGTTTTTGTGGAGACGCAGAGGTAAACACGGTCTTCAAACAGCAAAAACCACCTACTAATATTCCTTCCTTCTTCCTAACTGACTACAAGGACGAGGCCGGCGCCGTTATTGCTCATTTGAATTTTAGAGTCACTGAAACTTGCACACTGAGAATGCTTGAACAATCCCAGTCAATCATTCAGTTGATTCTTTGAGCAATTTCACTGATTCTGGTCAATCACGGAGTAGCAACCATAGATATGTGTAGTCAGTCAAAGCTTAGCTAAGCTAAGGAGCTCCTTGAAACGCCTGTCATCCGCGGTACAATGCATTCTCGCTTAACTTTTCAAAAGGTCTAAGTAACATTTTTTTCATGATTTAATTTGAATAGCGCAATTAACAGACCAATATGAAAGCTTTTGATTGCACTACTCAAATTAATTCATGAAAAAAATGTCCTTAGGTCCTTTTGAAAAGTTAAGCGAGCATTGTTCGCTACAAAAACAACCATCATTTTCTTCCGTGCAACATTTTCAGTAATATTCCCTGTGGAAAATAAAAACGTTTCTTGTTACGGTTCCACAGTACTTCTGTCTGTCACGCAAGCATGCGGACTCCCAGCCGTGCTCCTCGCTCCAAAAGTCTTTTCATCTTGTCAAGCAAAGAGAGAAAATTTGCAGGTTCGTGGAAATTTCCTAAAATTGTGATTTTTTAGTGTTTTTAGGCATTAATTGCTACAAAACAGTGCATTTTGTGTAATATCCATAATAAGGTAACCCAATGTAGTGTTTTTTAATCGATTAGTGTCCAAATAATGGATAAAAGTGAAATAGAAAATTACGAAATTTCATTGTTCGATCGCTACCCCTTTTTTGCTTGAAGCATCCTTCCTCCGCTTATTCGATTCGAATGCGCTCTCCAAAGAGGAAAAAACCTTGATCAATCTACCTATAGGTAGATTATATATAGTGAACATTTTTTCTTATACGATTCATCGCAACACAACTTGTTTCATATTGACCCTAAAATAGAAATCATAACAAAAAATGTTTCTTCCAATATTGTACACTTATAAAAAATTTAATGTTTTTTCTTGACCTAAAAAAGTGATAATCAACAGCACTATTTAATAAAAATGAATTTCAAGTAGGGACACTTTCAGTTAAATGTGTTGGATAACTGAAAATCGGTAAAAAAAATAGGCGAAAGCTTCTTGTAATAAATCCAATGATCCTTTCGAATGAATAATACAACACCATTTCACCATATGCTTAGAAAGTGTACCATCCTTGACCTAACTCAAAGAAGTGATAGGCCTAGGCTAACGTGCCGATAAAAATAGTAAATACAAAAGCAATTCTCAGTTGTAAGAAAAGAAATAAAACGTGGAGCAAGAAAGTGCTGAGTGTCGATGCGCTCCCTGCAACTGATGCGGAAATAAAAGAACAGCTGGCTTGCGAGTCGCTGAATAAAATTGAAAGCGCTGCAATGAATTGAAAATACTAATTCAAACTTTGTTGTCGTTTGCAGTGTTTTTAGCAACCATGGCTCCCGACAAGAAGCAGAAAGGCCGCAACAAGAAGATTACGTTGGTACAGAGTAGCAAGAAGGATGAGAAGGCAACGAATGGTGCTGCCAATGGGTCGGCTGTGGAAATGACCGAAGAAGGTGAGTGACGGGCTGCGTTTATTGAGTCACCTAGTAGGACTGGTGTTCGTCATTGTTCGATTTTGAATCTCTCAATGTTCTGGACTTTGGAATTACCTAAATACGATACCCTAAAATGACATTGAAAGACAATAATTAACTAAGCTATTCAAGGTTAAATCTTGCCTTCTCATGGTAACTGTAGGGCACTATCCAATTTCGCTCTTTTCAACTTCTGTCGAATTGAAGCAATAGATATTCTGCACATCTTCTTCTATGGCTCTACATTCCAACTGAAACTTGGCCGGCTTTTCAACTTAGTATTCTCATAACATTTCCACAGTTAATAATTGAAAGCTTTTCTTTGCCCGCCATTGCATGAGTATGTATCTTTTTTTTTTTTTTTTTTTGTGGTTTTTATTTGGCTTTACTTATATACACATAGCCTGCCAAGTGTTAGCTACAACCTACTACATATCAATATTACATTCAATTACAAAATTTGTTAAAGTAGTAAGAATGTCAATGTCTTTTTCCTTAAGTATAGTTTTCAGATCTGGTATTACATGTTTTCTAGTTAGAATTGCCCAAAGTTTATGTCTCTGATTTTCAAATCTGACACACTCGAATAACACATGATCTGGATCACCACGCGCTTCGCCACAAGAGCACGTGTCGTCGTCTATAATCCTGTTACGTGTGAGATGAGCCGGGAGGCGGGAGTGGTTGCTGATAAGTTTACACAGAATGACTACCTGTCTTCGATTGAACGGATCGTCCATGAACCAGGGTTGCTGAGAGACAGTGCGCAGAATACTATTGCAGAAACGACCTTTTGTTCCTTCGGACCAGTTATCCTGCCATATACGCAGTCCTTTTTGCTTCGCCAGGGAAGCTAATATCTAGATGAGTCAGCTGATGTTGTTGTTCCGCTCCGCTAATGCACGCTTCTTTTGCCAGTTCGTCTGCTTCTTCATTCATGACAACGCCACTGTGGGAAGGAACCCAGAAGAATGTGATGTCAAAACCCTCGGACTCCGTTAAGTGTACTGTTTCCTTAATTTCGAACCAGGCCTTTGGAGTTGATGAATTAATGTCTCTCGATTGAAGACCTTTCAGGACACTCATGCTGTCTGTCATCACAACGTACTTTCCCCTAGCGGAATTTTTGATGAGACGCACTGCACTCAGTATTGCGAGAAGCTCTGCCATGTACACAGATATGCTTTGCGGTAGTCTCACACAAATACGGGGCGCCATGAAGTTATTCACAACTGCGTATCCTGTTCCATTTGAACCCTTAGATCCATCGGTCGCACATACATGGGCTTCACCAAAGGATCTCCTTATTTCTCTCACTACTAATTCGTTTGCGGACAGCTCTCCAGGTTGTTTCATGATCGACTGCATTCGAAGATTGATGGAAAGTTGCTTTTTCCTCACTACTGGGTCGAAAAGAAAGCAAGGTAGGTTTGGAAGGCTATGATTACAGTGGAAGAAATCTTGCAAACAGGAAATAGGTTGCGAAAATATCGAGGTGTATCGAGGATTCGGGGGATTACATCTTCTAAGCCAGGATTCTAAGCCCAACCTCCTGTTGACAAACCGTAATCTAGCTGTGTCTCTCCGAATACCCAGAGGTGTTAATCCGGCCATCACTTCCAATGAACCTGTATGAGTCGTTTTAGTAGACCCGAGGCAAATACGAATACACGAGTACTGAATCCGATCTAGAGTCAAAGCGTCTTTTCTCGGTATCCGTTCCAAAAGAACTCCACCATATTCGAGAATTGGGCGGACACATGATTTGTATATTTGGAGCATGGTTCGGGGGTGCGCTCCCCAATATTGTCCAGCTATACTTCTTAGAAAATTAACATACGGAAGCGAGCGTTGTTTCACATAGTTTACATGGCGTGACCACGACAGGTTTGATGTTAGCTGTATTCCAAGTAGCTTCACAGATTCCACAACTGGTAATATTTCTTCATCGATGCGAATTATTGGAACTTCGTCGAATTTAACCTTCGAAATAACCATGACGTGGCATTTCGTCGATGATAGTTCAAGGCCAATGTTAGAGATGTCTTCTACCAAACAATTTAAACCGGCTTGCAAGACTTCACTCGTTTCTTCCAGAAGATTACCACAAACAGCTATGGTGAAGTCATCAGCATACCCCACTCGAATGATACGTCTAGGAATATTCTTCATCATTCTGGTTACTAGAATATTGAAGCAAATAGGACTCAACGGAGATCCTTGAGGAGTCCTTTCCACGTAGTACGGAGAATTTCCTGCTTGTCATTAGTTTTTGTCACAATTATTCTTTCTTGGAAGAGCCAATACACTGCCCTGATCATGCACATATCAATGCCCATTAGACTGGCCCAGATTAGTATGGGGAGAAAAAAATGTTGTCGAATTCCACGGGGCACCCCCCAGAATTGTGTCTTTGGGTGAGAAAATCAATCTCTGAAAATTTCAGCTCAATCGCTTGTTGCATAAGCTGGCGCATTTTATTTGAAGTTTGTATGGGGATTTCAGCCAAAATGTATAGGAAAATACACCTCGGTCACTCATTCGATCTGGAAATTGGTTCTGATTGCTCGATTGACCTCAGAATTGCAAAAACGGCAGTTGGTATGCTACAGAACAATTTCACAGAACATTGCATGATGAATAAATGAACTTTTCGGCTGATTTATTAGGAGCTGATTTGTGTATTTTTGGATTTTTTGATCGAATCGCATCAGCCAAAACCTATATAAAAGTTCATTTAATCATCATACAATGTTCTGTGAAATTGTTCTGTAGCATACCAACTGCCGTTTTTGCAATTCTGAGGTCAATCGAGCAATCAGAACCAATTTCCAGATCGAATGAGTGACGGAGGCAGGCCTGGTAGCGGGTCACTTTTTAGTGACTTGGTCACTATTCTGAGTCTAGTCACTAAAAAGTCACTATTTGCATCCAAAAGTCACTAAAGTCACTATTTTTCAGAAAATGGTCACTAAAGTCACTATTTTTGCACTGCCTATTGTAAAAAAAAAAAAAATCATTTGTACCTATACTATTGTTATCAACCAAATCAAATGTGAGTCTGGTTGCAATATATAAAATTTGAGAAATATGCACAAAAAAAGTTCCAAGTGTGTTGTGAGGTTCGTGAGCTGTGAAACCGTGAGGTTGTTTCCGATTAATATCGAATATCGACTATGATCTTTTTCTTCACGAATGGAATTTGTTGCGAAACGTTGATCTCGAGTATAGAGAACCGAATTGAGGAGTATTGGAACTAGGACCACGTCTGTTGGTGAGCGCTTTTACCCCCCGGTGACAAAAATAGTGTACAGCCTCAGTTTCATCACATGACAATGATGTTTGATGTTTCTCAACGTTAGGAAGAGCAATGAGCGATAAGGGCGTCGAACACAAAAAATAGGTACAATATGATTGGTAAATTCGTTCATGATTGTTAAAGGTCTGTCTCGTTTGGAGAATTAATCTTAAAATAAACTTAGAAGTGACATTTGAATAATTATCAAATAACCCTGCTCGAAGATTACTTTCGACAGATATCGAATCATTTTTCATCGATTTTCTATTAAAATTGCTGGGTAGCACCACCACCCGGGTATTCTTTTTATTTTCGAACTGTCACTTTTAAGTTTAATTCTCCAAACGAGACAGACCTTAAATCCGTCCTACAATCCTTCGGGAAAAGTTTCGAAAAAAAATGTTGAGCAAGTTATGTCAGAAGTGTTTCTTGCCCAAGCCCAAGCTAGATGGCGTTTTGACCGTGCGTACAATTTTTTGCTAACATTTTTGCTAACGAGGGTGTTCATTCTTACTATAATTTAGGCCCCCTAACTTCGGTAAGATTTGTAATTAGATGGACTTATAATTAGAATCGAATTAGAATTAGATCGCCTTGAAAAAGGATCATGGTGTAATTTAAAACTTTGTTATTGAAATTATTTTAGAAATATCAAATTTTTATAAAAAAGATTCTGTTGATTAACAATTAGGAATACCCAAAAAACTAGTGTGGAGGTGAATGAATTAGTCGGTTTTTTAAATCTTAAATAAAACAACAAACGAATTAGATTTAAAAGATTTTTTTTTGTCTTCAGATTATTTAGTCACCCATTTTTATGAACTTTAATACTAAAGTCTGCCATTTAGGCTATAGTTTATTAGAATTTCTGGATTTCTAATAGAAGGCCATGAATCTATTGGATTTTCAAAATTTTCCTCAGAATGCCACGTCGAGTCCAAAATATCAAAAAATTTATTTAGATTTGTTATTAAACCATAGTTTAATAATAGGTAAAATCGTATTTTTTTAATTTCTCTATTTATTTAAATTATTTTATATTTTTCAGGCAAACCGCACCAAGCGGCTTTTTAACTGACTTGTATTATGTCCCAAAAAAAAAACGGAAATTACTTTATCCTAATTCATACGACAATTCGTTTGGATCTCTGTGTAATTACAGCTGGCCTGGCAATAACGGAGTAGCAACCGTGGGCGGTCAATCATGCTCATGCTCATGATCATACGATAATTTGTTGAAGGATATCCACAGTTAGGAGGCTGAGTGATATCCGATACTATTTGTGATCAATTAGATCTGCTATCCGGAAGTTTGGGCAGAAAATGGGTATTTTTTGCTGGCGCTTGGTGTTATTTGGCAGAACCTCGAAAATGGTCCTACCAAAGATTTATTAGCTTACGAGTCCAAATAGTGCACCGTCTAGGAATCAATTAGATCATTTTATATCACTAATATTGCTGTTATACAGAAAACTTCGAGCTCATATTAAACAACAAATGTTGTAATTATCAACACAATTTTGTGTAACAACTAGTAATTCACTATCCGTTCCCGTGAAACCGGGTAGAAACCATGTCGTGGTGTGTTACTTAATATGATGCCTCAATATGATACCATGGCCACATTGCTCTTGGCCTCTTGGTTTCATCATCTTCCTCCTTATGGTGAAGATTAGCGTGGTCAGTAGCAGTAATATTCATGCTTTTGTTGTTTTTGCCTTTTCTTGATTTGTAATAGCATTCTAGATAAGGATTTCAAAAATAAAAACCTAGTTTGCAATCTTCAAATTATATCATAACAATGCTAATGCAACTTGTAGTCACAGCTTGTAGCTTGTGTTGTATCTCTAACCCCGGTTTAAAACTCCAAAGTCACTATTTGGTCAATATTTCTGCATTTGAAAGTAACTATTTGGTCACTTTTTCTGCAATTGAAAGTCACTATTTGGTCACTTTTTCGTCATCGTTGGTCACTAAAGTCACTATTTTGAACGGCATTCATCGCTACCAGCCCTGCGGAGGTGTATTTTCCTATACATTTTTGCTGAAATCCCCATACAAACTTCAAATCAAATGCGCCAGCTTATGCAACAAGCGATTGAGCTGAAATTTTCAGAGATTGATTTTCTCACCCAAAGACACAATCCTGGGGGGTGCCCCGTGGAATTACACAACTTTTTGTTTCCTGGGCCAGTCTAATGCCCATTACTCTCATTTCTGCAACTAAACAGTTGATATCCACATTATCATAAGCACTTTTAATATCGATACTGCACAGAAGAACATGTTCACGTCTTTGAAATGCCCGATAAGATTCCTCGATAATAATGCTGACAGCGTCAACCGTGCTTTTCCCTTTTCGAAATCCGCACATCTCGAATGGAAAAAGTTGTTTATTTTCGATATACCATTCTAACTTTTCTTTAATCATTGCTTCATATGTCTTACGGAAACAAGACGCTAGAGCAATTGGACGAATCGTTGAGGCAGAGCTTATCTGTTGTCCCGGCTTTGGTATGGCTATTATTTGAAAAAGCTTCCACTCACTAGGCAGCTCTCCGTTCTCAAAAATTCGGTTGTAGATCCTAAGCAATGTCTGCATTCCAATAGATGGAAGGTTTGCAATGGCGGAATATGAAACACCATCAGCACCAGGTGCCGTATCCTTTCCAGTCTTAATAACAGCTTGTAGATCACACATAGAAAAGTAATTGCCTCTAATATGATCTCCGCAAGTGCATGCTGGAAACTCAGTGGGAATGTTTCGAGAACAGCAAGGGGCAAGTTTATCCAGTAAACCCTCCAGAACGGCATTGGAGATACTTTGACGACTCCCTGAAGCAGTTCGACCTTTGTAGCGTGCCATTTTCCAAAGTGTGTTGATTGAGGTAGAGCTATCGAGACCATCACAAAACACTTTCCAGCTCAATGTTTTCTTCTCCTTTATCATTTCTTTAAATTGGTTTTCAGATTTCCTGTAGGTTTCGTAAGCTTCGTATGTTAACACTCGTTTCCATGTTTTGAATGCCGCTCTGGATTCCTGTTTGGCTGAGGTGAGTTCTTCGTCCCAGTACGGTTGCGGAATCTTCGTATTTCCAGATCTTAATGTGGGATTAGGTGCGGAATGTACGAGAGCATTCCATACCATCCCAAAAAATCCGACATAGTCCAACGTCTCTCCAGTTTGTTCGAAAGCTTCCAAGTCATTAGCTATTTTGCTAGTATATGTTTCCCATTTTATTTTCTTCCAATTTAAAATTGTCTGAGTTTGTTGGATTGTTGTGTCTAGTAATCCGAACACGATAGGAAAATGGTCACTTCCTGCAGGATTGTCGAGAACTTTCCAGCCGAACAGCAGACTTACTTCTGGTGAAGTTATAGTGAGATCGATAGCACTCCATGAATGATTTTGGTCGAAACGTGTTGATTCACCATTATTAAGAACGATGAGATTTTCCGAATCCAGTGCTTCATATAAGTAACGGCCACGTTGATTTTCACTATGATTCCCCCACATCTGATGCTTGGCGTTAAAATCTCCACCAACGACGTAGGGTTTTGGTATCGAACGGAAAAATTGAATAAAATTGTTCTCCGATACGTTCGCTTGAGGGTGTATGTAGATGGATACAATCGTTATAACGCCGACACTAGTTCGAACTTGACAGGAAATATGCTGGATATCAACGTGAGTATTCAGTTGAAAGGCCGAAGGGTTCAATTCTTTTCGAATCGCAAGTGCAACGCCCATTGAGTTTCTACGATGATCTTTACGAAATGTTACATAATGCGGGATGTTTAGATACGTAGTTCGATCGAGATGAGTCTCACTTAAGAAGACGATACTAGATTGGAGTTCGTTAATAAGGTCAATCAGCACCGAGCGTTTGCTGAGCAAACCTCGGCAATTCCATTGCAAACATCGTATTGATTCAACATCCATTGTATCCACTAGCGTGGATTATTATCATAAGCGTAACGTATTGAGATACTGCATTACGTGATTATTGACCATCTCGGAAATTCTGTCAATATATCCTTGAGAATGAGAGTGTTGGCGTTCAGCATCTTGCTTCTTCTTTGTGATGATTTTTTGACATCTTCTGTGATCATTTGCTTTATGAGCACCCTGACAATTGACACACTGGGGATTTTCCTGCATACATTGATGTTCGGGATCATTATTTCCTTCCAGACAGTTGGGGCAGCGTATAGCACTTTTACAATTCTTCTTGTCGTGTCCCAATCGCCAACAGTTACCACATTGACGAGTTTGGTACACGTAAGGCTTAACTGCATACAGCACATTGTTTATCTCGACGTGGGAGGGGAGCACTAGACCATCGAATGTAAATATGACAGTATACAACGATTTGATTGAGCCATCATTCGCTTTTTTGGTTATGCGACGACACTCAACTATCGGTGGATTTTCTGTTTGGTACATTTTAGCTTTATCGAATGCAACAGCCGTTGTTAATTCCCCCGTATCCACTTCGGGCTCGATGTAAGCCACACCGAGGCACTCCACTAAACGTTGCGGGATCGAGAATTTTACGTTTTCTTGCTCTGTTTCCACCAGTAGGTTGGCGGCCCGAGCTGAGCGCATCAAGATTTTTAGCTTCTTCTTTGACATCGGAATAGATCGGATATAATCGCTTCCGAACTTTTGGATTAGCATTTTTCCTATTTTAGTAGCAATAATGTTGGCACCGTTTCTTGATTCTGCGATTATCAAAAACGGACCGGAATTTGCCTCGTTGTATTTTCTTATCCGCCGCACGGGCAGACTATCATCGTTGGGGACCGGCATTTGCCGCACAATAGTTGTGAGCGTAGGTAGAGAAAAAGAGATGTTATTGACTTGCTTCACAGAGCGAACAATATCGATGTGATACGTACCAGTGCACAAACAAGACTGAGTATGTATCTTTGGTGGTATGTACAATGGATACACACTATCCCCAAGGAATCGAGAATGTTTGCCTAGACCGGAGCGAGAATCAAACTCGCCATCTCAGGATTGGAAATCCTATGTCTTTGCTCGCAAGACTAACTGGAGACCCATCTTGATATAAAACTACCTGTAATTACATGTTTATTTCATATTTGCTGGGTTGGGGTAAATGGGACAAAAACAATTTTTCGTCAAAATAGTGATTTTTGCTAATTTGCTAATTTCAGCTAAGAAAACTTTTCATCTTAGAGTTTTTATCAAAAGTAATTTCTTCCAATTTGAAAAAAGTTGCGAGAAAAAACAATTAAGATTTACGCATGATTTAAAAGGTAAATAAAATATAGCGTTGGTAGATCCAGCTTCAAAAATCTAAGGAAGGACTCACTCCGTGATTGTACACAGAGAGAAATAAAATTGTGCTTTTGAGAATATCACACTTTCGTTTTGAAAGTTGCTCATTTCTAGTAATTTTGGGTAGCGAAATTTTTACTGTGAGTATAAAACTTTCTATTTGAAAGTTTTATTATCAATGAAACATTGTTGATTTGAAAGCGGAAAATTTTCGACTGAAAGATTAAAAATTGTCAAGTGATCCTTTCATTTTTCTCGATTTGGCAACATTGGCAGTAAATAATAATTTTCTGGCAACTAATCGAGCTGTCTTCGTCGGTCATCGTTTGGACTCGGAAAATCAATCCCGTTTTGAGAAAACACCATAAGTACAGGGCATAAATTATTTCTTTCGAGCAAGTAAATTGAACCACAGGTAAATATTTCCTGACACTCTTCTTTGCAATAAAATCTTCATTGATTTGTATTTTATTTATTAATTTTCGTAGACGGAGCCGAGGACGGAGCATCGGAGTTCCCAGGATGTTTAACATAGGCCTGCTACTAACTCCATATCAAACAGAGGACGAAATCATAAAATTGCATCATCGCGAAGTTGACAGCCGCCGCGCGCCACCCAAAACATGACTCTGAAGCTCCAACCACCCTGATACGCATAAAGGAAAATAATAATATGTAAACCGAAGAATGGTGATTTCCAAATGATAATAAAGATAATAATACCAACAAAATCATCAAATTTTAATGTTTTTAATTTTTTGGCAAACTTAAATAAAAAAAAATCATATGTGAAATCGACAATGAACACAACTTGTTGGTTTGAAAGTATTACTTGTTAATACTAATGTAAAATTCAGCTTTCATTTTGAGAGGTAAATGTTATTTTGAAAATATTCCTCTTGTCAAAGTTTGTCTCGAGGTGACATTTTTTGCATTGGTAGATTTAACAATCCTATACTTTCTACTGAAAATCACTAACGAATTTTCTTAATTTTACCAACGTTCTTTTAATTTTACCAACGATTTTTTTTGTGTGTAGGTATTTGTAGGTTTCCATATAATGGGTCACAAACATAAGTTGCTGTCTATTAGTGGATTAAATTGTGTTGATCGCTACACAAAAATTAGATACATTCGCAAATTTTGAACCCCGAAAAAAGGCAAAGCAGTATATGACTCCTTAAAAAAAAGCATTTACCCGGAATGAGGCAAAAGAGTAGATGATCCTCTCTTTAAAAGTACGCATTTTCCCGGAAAAAAGTACCCCTTCTCCAAAAGTACGCCATTTTCTGGAAGAAAGCAGAAGACAAGATGACCCATTTTTCAAAAGAACGCAAAAGTCGAAGCGTATATGATTTTTTAACGCTTACGATCAAATGAACTGATGATTCCATCTTTAAAGCACAAGATTTCTGCTTATAACGAGAAAACATGCATGTATATTTGATTGGAAGAATTATAATGAGTAGATCGCGTCGCGTGATCAATTCTTCAACCTGTGCACTATTTTAATATTTCGAGAACAACACATAAAAGGGACCTGAAATGATAAACAAATAATTTTCCAGCGCGTTTCTCAATATGTTTGCTTACTTTGTTGCATCTAACTGGTTCTTAGCTACTTCTTATTTTCTGAATTAACTCAAACTTAACTAAGCATCAAGGCTCTGTCTCATTTGGAGAATTAAACTTAAAAGTGACAGCTCGAAAATTAGCAAATAACCCAGTCATAAGAATGGCTGGTGCTACCCAGCAATTCCAATAAGACATCGATGCAAAATGATTCGATATCTGTCAAAAGTAATCTTGCTCTGCGAGCAGGGTTATTTGATAATTATTGAAATGTCACTTTTAAGTTTAATTTCAGTTTAATTCTCCAAATGAGACAGACCCAAAGTGATTTAAGTAAAATTAAAAATTACTATCATCAGAATCATTTCCAATGTGACAAAAAAGCAATATATCTATTCGGAAATTATTCTGCTGGCACTTTCAATTCTAATTTGAGTTATTCGTAAAATGAGACGGAATTTTAAATACAGAAAAGGAATATATCAATCATGCAAAGGCTCTAATAATAATTTTTATTTAGCATGTCATATCAGAAAAATAAAGTCTGTACAATAAAGAGAACAATGAAGTTCATAGCCCTTATTCTTCTCAATAAGGTACCGCCCGTAGCTTTTGAACATAAAGATTCCCCCAAACACACGCGACGCGACAGTCGCGACGCGATTCTATCGCTTGGCGACAGCGATTCTGTCGCCGTTGGTATGGAAGCGTGAATGGAACCACGATGGAACATTAGAGTGGCCCAAGCTTATATGGAAAAAGTGAAAAGTCTGGAATTTCAAACCTTGCACCCTTAAATGACAGTTTGGGGGTCCCAGAAGCTCCCCTGAAAATTTCAGCTCATTCGGTCCAGTGGTTGGCGTGCGCAAATGACTCAAAGTTTGTATGGGAAAAGTGATCCAAATGTATGAGGAAACGCAACCGTTTCAGTTTTTTGCTTCTAGGTGGCGCTGTAGTCGACGGATTCCTGTTGTGGACAAAATGTAGAACCTTTTTTATATAAGGAAGCGACTGGTGAAGACCGGGTGTAAATCCCTTTGAAATTGGCCAAGTTATAAGCATCCAAAGTCGAGGGTGTCCCCCAGGGGTGATTAAAATGAGAGCAACGTACCACCGACCATTGCGGCGGCGATGCAGGCGTATTCGGTGCAGTGCGAAATTAAATGCATGATTATCACACAATCTCGCGAATTTTTATCCGATTGGTAAATACTTTCCGTGCTCTGTACAGTAGTGTAGCTAGAGAGGGAGGGGGTGACTTACCACTGAAGCCAACGAGCTGAAGTTTTTAAGGGGAGACAAAATTCATGAAATATTTGTAACGAGTTGTTTTCGGACATCGTGATGCCCGTTGCATCAATTTTAGAACGATATGATATAATCGTTACAGACAGAGGGACAGAAGGGCAGAAAGACAGAGAGACCTGGGATATTATATAAGTTATATATTTTTCAAACAACAGTTTTAATGTTTATAGCATAATTTATTAACTGTAAAAAACTACAAAGTTATCAACAAACAACACTTATACCTATATTAATTATTTATTTCAACTGCTAGGCCTTCCTTTATAACAGAGCGAGTGCTTACTTACTTACTTCATCACCCTTACAAGATTTTAAATTGTGTGCCATTTCTATTCTCTCATCAGTAGATATTTCTGGGTCGAAAAAAGCCAGAGCGACTAGTTTTTCACTCAAGTACCATAGATGGTTTGCAAATCTTGAAGCTGCAGCCATATAGGTGTACACATTTCTTGTTTGATCAGGGAAAGCATCTCATAAAGTTATCAATTTTTTTGCCAGGTTTAGATCATTTCGTGCTGCTGATGAGGGTAAAGGAGCTTTAAACCAAGACCAAATGTAAACCCGTAAAATAAAAGCACACAATACTGGAATTTTTCGCCTTTCATCATCGGTCATGTCAAATTGGCCTCTAAACAGCCATATTTTAAGACAATATATTGCTTTCGCCATCCATCTGGCATTGCTATGTGCTCCTGGTGGCGAAAATTTAATTCTTTTCACACCAAGAAATGCTAAAGATAAATTTAGCAACTCTTTATAGTCTTGTCGTTGCTGTTTTAATATTGAGTTGGTTTTTCAAAAATTTAATCAAATGTTGTGTTTCATCACCTCAGGATCTCAATAATGTTTTCGTCTACCATATTTTCATCAAAGGATTGATCCATAGTAGGCCAGGCTGATTTAATTTTTTTTTAAATACTTGAAGAAGGGCCTTTTGAAGGAAATAGTTTTTCCCAAGCTGCTGTCATCAAAACTTCGACAATATGATGCCGACACGCCAGCCATAAAAGATCTCTGCCAATCCGGCCAATAGGCCTAATGATCGATTTTTCTGAATACCCTATATTCAAATTGGTCACCATAAAGGGGAAATAATAAAATGGGTCCAATATTGTTCTATTGGGAACGATCCTACCAAATATAAGGTAATTTTGAGGGATCATATCAATAATGTTGGAACTGGATGGCTGTATATTTTTATTTGAGGCTAACAAAATAAATGGAAGAAGTACTTAATTTATTTCGTGTATTTACATTCACGTTTCGAAAATTGAACTCTAAACTATAGCATAAACCAAACTTGACCAAATTTCGAGTTCTTCAATTTATGTCAATTTTGAGTAAATTTTTTTAGCGTGTTAGCTCGAAGATAAAACGACGCCAGAAAATTGCGAGATTAAACATCGAACAATATCCCGGATGTGTTTTTCTACTAAAAAAAAGAAAAAAGATCCCCCCCCCTTATTCACCCTCTCCCTCTCTAGCTACACTACTGTACAGAGTACGGAAAGTATTTACCAATCAAATAAAAATTCGCGAGATTGCGTTATAATCATTCATTTAATTTCGCACGGCACAGAATACGCCTGCATCGCCGCCGCCGCAATGGTCGGTGGTACGTTGCTATTATTTTAAACACCCCTGGGGGACACGCTCGAAACCCTCGACTTTGGATGCTTATAACTTGGCCAATTTCAAAGGGATTTACATCCGGTCTTCACCAGTCGCTTCCTTATATAAAAAAGGTTCTACAACAGGAATCCGTCGACTACAGCGCCACCTAGAAGCAAAAAACTGAAACGGTTGCGTTTCCTCATCTATTTGGATCACTTTTCCCATACAAACTTTGAGTCATTTGCGCACGCCAACCACTGGACCGAATGAGCTGAAATTTTCAGGGGAGCTTCTGGGACCCCCAAACTGTCATTTAAGGGTGCAAGGTTTGAAATTCAGGATTTCATGCATTTTGGGCCAGTCTAATGGAACATTGCCTGCAGCGACCCAACGATAGAATCGCGGCGACTAGTTGTCGCCGTCGCGGCGATGAAATCGCTTAGGTCTGGGGGAGCCTTAATTCACTGTAAACGTCGTCGACGTATTGTGTACTTTGAATAAAATTCATAATTTTATTTTTTTTAAGATTTCATCATAACTGTTGTACGTTTTAAAATAATGTTTTATTTTTCAAATAATGAATTACTGTCACTTCATGCATTTTAACTTTACTAGGAAAAATGTTTTTTTTAGTTAAGCAAACAGGTAAAATCATTGCGCCACTTGTTGCGCTTCTGATCAATTTATACATAACGTGCAATATTCATTGTTTGACATTATAGGTATAATGTTTATAAACAATGCTGCATTTCTTCTCAGATTTGTGAAATATTTTAAATCAAATCAGACCAAATGCCTACGGCTTGCTGCGTAAAATCCTGTGGATCTTCTTCGACTGAAGAGGCACCAGTCTCACTGCATAGATTTCCTCGAGATGCACATTCTAGAAAAGTATGGAACTTGGCTCCAAAAAGCTGTCGTCGGCAAGAGTTTGTGGGAAACATTTTTCTACCCTTCAATACGACAATTTTGATAAGTCTGATTCAAGTAGAAATTCAAATTTTCAATTAGTTAATATTATGATTTACAGATGTAAAAACACTTAAAGCTAATGCTTTTCCTGACGTACAACATATGTATGTAAATTGGTTAAAACATAATTGTCGAAAATGCATATGCTTATCAACCTTTTTGTAGAACGATATTATCAAGAAACGCAACAATATATGTTTATGATAATATCACGAAACGTTGAAAACTACGTCTTGCAGAGACCAGATATGGAACAATACAACAGATAGAAAGACATGGGGCGACAATATCCAACAGGACGGTCACTGTTCCTTCTAAAACGTACTTCAGAAAATAAACAAACGACGTATGCCACCAATGTAAATATTGAGAAAGCGTTTCGTTGAAGCGTGACGACGAGTTTTTTTGCCTCAGTATTTGAAAATATTGGACGTGAAGAAACGGTAATCCAAGATGAAAATCTACCAGAAGAGCACATTAGGTAATGATATATTAATTTCGTACGTAACGTAGACTGCTAGTGGACGCATAATTTCCCATGTTTCCTGGTTTGCCTATATACATGGGACAGTTATCCATACACAGGCTGAAAACAAATTGAACAACTGATACTGCAAATCATTTTTCTGCAAGAGATACGTAATCGATCTAATCTCAGAAACTATCTCATTCTACAAAATGTAATTTCAGCGTGGACTGCACGATCTCAGAAGACTCAAATAGTAATTCCAGTCGGTTTACTATGTTCAACGGCATATTCCATGTTGAAAGCCTAACCGCACGTCATTTAAAGTACTTAACAGGGCTAGAAAGAACGTTATTCGAATATATTTATGAGTTTTGCATTTATCGTCAATTAGAATGGCCTCATTACGGCCTTCCATTGAAGGAACAGCTTCTTATAACCCTCATGAAGTATAGAAAAGCCTGGGAGTTCACGACATTATCAATCATGTTCAAATTGAAAGAGTCGAGCGTTCGTGATATTTTCGTATTCTGGACAAATCTGTTATACAAAAAATTGAGGCGATTAACTTCTGGAGTTTGGGATCCCGCGAAGAGCACGAATACATAGCAATACTCGATTGTACAGAGATTCCGATGGAAGCCTGAGTCATCAGATATTCAGCAAGTTACATTCTCGAAGTACAAGAATCAAATACATTCAAAGTGCTTGTTGCAATAGATGAACAAGGGACTATTTTATTCGTGTGTGATGCTTATGGAGGCTCTGTATCGGATAACAAAATTGTAGAGTATCCGGAATAGTTGATTATTTAAATGAAAGCGATCACATCTTGGCAGAACGAGGGTTCGAACAAACGGATATGTTATCCGCCAAAGGAGTATTCTTAACCGTCCTCCGAACAAAAAGGAGACCAACTTAGTGAGCAAGATGTTTTTAAAACGCGGGCGATTGCTTCTCGGCGATTGATGTTGAACGTGTTATTGGATATCCGAAAACTTATAAAATACTATCCAATAAACTAATTTAATTAAATTCCTATCGTTAACCAATCCAAATCCAATTCAATCCAGTCAAATCCATCCAATTCTTATTCAATCGAAATCAAATCCAACACGGAGAAAAAAATGTAGTAGAGTCAATCTGATTCTGCTTTAAATCAACAATATTTTTGCATTGTTTTATGAATAACAATATTTTTGGTTGATACAACCACAAATAGGGTTGAATCAACCATACGCGATAGTTGATTCTACTATCGGATATATTTGTTTCAACCATGCATCTCAGCTGTCACTGTCAAATATTACATCAGAAAACAACAATATTTATGGTTTTTACTTTCGAAAATGCTACGACACTACGATGACATCGACAAAATAAGAAAATGTGATAGAAGCAGAATCGAACTAGTTACAAGAAGAGTAAGAGTCATCCACCTTACCTCTGCTCCATGCTTACTATTTTTAGACAGGATGATTTATGTTGATCAGTTTCTACAGTTTTTCATATTACGAAATGGTCGTCAAAACAACGATATTATTATTGTTGCAATCATGCATTGCAGGATTGAAACAACAATAATGTTCAATTGAAGAAAGCAATAAATAATCGTTGAAACAACAATGTTGAAGACTGAAAAAACAATATGCACGTAGTTTGGTGCAACAATCGAAATAGTGTTTTAATCTTACAATATTCTTCTGCGTGAAATCTAATTTAATTCTAATTCAAATCCAATCCAAATCTAAATCAAATCATATTCAAATCCAATCAAAATCTAATTCAAATCCAATTTTTATCCAAATTCAATCCAATTCAATTCCATTTGAGATCCAAATCTAGTCTTAATCAACCCATATTCAATTCATCAAATCTAAATCTACTTCAATTCTTTCAAATCAATCAAATCAAATTAAAATCCAATTCAACCAAATCTAATTCAAGTTCATTCCAAATCCAATCTAAATCCAACCTAGATCCAATTCAAATCAAATCCCATCCAAATATAATCAACATCAAAATTAATTAGAAAGAACAAGTACGAGACTTTGGCAACTTATTTTGATTTGTTCAATCTAACATGAACTCATTTTATCTAAATTTCTTAAAATCAATGTATTTGATACCTGATCACTATAAGTTTCGACGGTCATTAATCGAAAATGTCATGTCTTCGAATTATTTTAAAATATTTTCTCTCCATTGTCAATACTCTAATTAAGAAATTCTGAATTTGAAGTCTCTAGTGCACTAGTTCCAAAGATATAAGGTGTCAAAGTCAGAAATGGGTAAAAAGTTAACAAATTTCCTGAAAAATATTTTACTTTCAACTATTTATTGAAATATTTTCTTAATGTTTTTTCTTTAATGTTAATACATCATTACAAAGGTAATTGTATAAGCTTTAAAATGGTATGCAAAAACTAATGGTTACTTGTGAAAAAAATGAAAAAATGCGGAAACAATATTTTTTCCAAAACGACGCTATTTTCAACTTTGATAGTGAAGAACTTTTTCCTCAGAAATCCCCGGTTCTTTATGATGCACATCAAGGACGAAGCTTCGACTAAAATTTCCCGAAATAATTTCTTGCCAGTATTTGCAATTAGAGTTAAATCACTTTGATTTTTTCATTTATTTTTTTACTGTGTTTTGCCTCTCTCGTACTCAAGGTTAATGCTCATTCCAAAACAGATGTTTGATAGAAGGCCCGGAGATCCGTAGTGGTATATATCAACTAACTCAGCTCGAAGAATTGAGGTGATGTCTGTATATGTGTGCATGCGCGTCTATGTATGTGCGCAAATCGCCATTTAGACGCTTATTTGTACGATTTTCTCCAACAAGTTTCATTCGACAGGAAATCTAGTCCCATCGTTTCCTATGAAAATGGGCCAGACTGAACTATGGGCTCAAAGGGTATGGTCAAAATACATGTATTGTAATAACTTCGACTTTATTTATAACAATTTTTAACTTTTCAAAGGTGAATGAATAAAACCCAATACAATGCAGCACAACGGTAACGGTAACGGATTTATATATTTCCTGTCAAATTTTACTGGTTCCGTCGCCATTCCGCTGAATTGCGTTTGGGGCAGAGTGGTTGAGAGTCATTTCCTAAACCTATTTTCATGAGCTATTCATTAGCTACTGATGGAGAACTAAATATGAGGTTTCATAGTATGTAAATATTTATAAATCTCATGGAATCAATAATTCCATTGTTTTATTGAAAAGTAAAGACGAACAATATCTTAGTTAGTACGGAGAGTATGAAATTCTTGCTAGTGTTCATGAATGTCTGGCTAAAAGGATATTATTCACTCATACACTTTGAGGTTCACTGGCTGAACAACAGCGGAAATCAATATAAAAAAGAAGAATTTAGAACTCATAATGCAAGAAAATGATCAAGAGAGGCAAATGTTGACATTTTTCTTCGTGCCTTACATGAATCAGATCTATTTTAAGCTCGATTTGGATAACGAGGAGACATTGGAAAAAAAATTCATAATTATTCTTATGCCATGCGTAATTTTGTAATATTTGAAGATTTTAAAAGTTCTTTATCCTCTGATACTTTAGATGAATTCATGTCATCTTCCATCGTTGATGGAATTGAAGAAAATATCATTAAAGATTTAAACCTTCACACAGAAAAAGAATGATGCTATATACTTGTAAAATCATGAAAACAAATCAAAATAATTTAAATAGTGTTTATTCAAATTGAAAGAATTTGCTTTTCGGAACAATGGAGCATTTGTGGAATGAATGAATATTCACATTTTTGAGAATATATTATTCTCATTTATTTTTTGAATAACTTGTACAAATGTCGGGATTGCGATTTCTAATTTAGTATCCTTTTTAAAGATTATTTCAATTCTGATTCTTTAGAAAATTGTTTAACTATTTTTTAGTGGAATTTTCCTGTCATAAGACGAGTTTAGTAAATTCCATTTTTACCGCTCGTATTAGTTCTACATATACGTATTTCGACCTGTGTAGGACGTCTTCAGTGTATATTCTTTACTCGTTCTTGACTTTGATTCTTTGATTAACATTTGCTTTTAGGATCCTTCAGAACCTGTACTTTGTCAAACAGATTGTTCTAAATACAAATTGTAGGCATGGAGTAAGAACAAAAAAATATATCCAGATGTCATGAAATTAGTTCTTTTAACATTAATTCGGTTCTCTTGTAACTAGATTTAGAGCAATGAAAATTATTAGATTTATTGGTAGGGGGCGTTTTTTTACTTTCTTCCCACAAAAATGATTACCTTCCGCAAAAATATACAAAATATATAGACGACAGTCCACAAATGAGGATACGATGTCCATAAATTGCTGTACTGTTTTTTGTACAACCCCTTCCTTCTCCTCAAAAACTATTAAATTAAACTTCTAAATTGGATTGCTTTGTCACGTTAATCAGAATTTATGAAAAAATACGTAATTCATGAGAGATCCCTAAAGGGATTGTTAGAAATTTATATTCATGCTATTTCGACCATCACAGCTAAAGCAAAGTGGAAAATCACTTGAAAAGTCCAATTTTATTTTTACGCTCCAGATGGGATCCCCATAGTCTGATGGGATTCTAGAACAAGCCTTTGGACAGAGTGTGATTGATTCGCACTCTATACAAATCCAGCCCTTGCTGTGGGCATAGAGTGCGATCCTCTCGTTTAATAAACAATGCCCTCGCTTGACTGTGGATATACAACAGTAGCAATGGAGATTGGACAAATCATGCATCCGAAAGATATTCAATTTGCAAAAAGAGCTAACCGCGGTGGAGGTTGGTACTCGCTTGATGGCTTTTCCGCAAACGTGACCTTTAGTGGTCTTGTTCTGTGAGGTTATCACGCCATCTAGAGTAGGAGGTTGAGGGTTCAGTCCTCCAAGACACGTGGATTCTTTTTCGCAAATTTCATATCAGTTTGTCCATTTCGAAACGTGCACAGCCAAGATATTTAAAAAAAATGGTTTTCGTACGGGAGTTGCGAATAATATGCAATTAATTATGTTTCTCTGTTTCTCTGCCGATTATACGAAAATCTTCAAAATTGTGAGTAACTCTCGGACTGTTGGGATTTCAGAATTTGCATTAACTATTTTGCTGACTGGTGTACTAGAACTGAGTTTCGATGAGTTCAAGCATCGAAAAATGCATATAATTTCATCACCGCAAGCATCAACCAGTTCTATTCGACTATGTTCTCTCACATCATAACCTCGCTTTTCAGCTTATTAAGGATCTTATGGTGCTCTTAGATAGGGCCTCGCATTTAGGATCCACTACAACTATATGATCGCCAGAGCCAATCGACAATAGTCTTCAAGATTGCTTGAGTTTAGAGACCTTCTATGCCTCAGTTTACTGCTCTTTGTCGTTCTATACTAGAATCGGGCACGATCATATGGTGCCCTTTCCAACCAACTTGGATTGCCATAATTGAAGCCGTTCAAAGGAAGTTGGCGTGACTCATCAAACTTGCCACCGTTTGAACACCGTTGTCGCCTCTTGAACATCAAACAGCTGGAAGAGAGACGAAAAGTTGCACTAGTCATATTAGCCGGGAAAGCTGCTTACGGATTGCATCGACTGTCCTGCATTGTTGGCACAGCTGAACATGTATGCACCTGAGAGACTGCTTCGTCAACGCGACATCCTGTTCTTGATCAACGACACAGAAACTATGCCCTGCATGAACCAATCCGTTTTATCTGCCGACCCTTTGGAGTATTATTATCCCTCTCTTTACCGACTTTTTCAAAGGTTTCAATTGAAGGAATCATCATGAAAAAATGCTAGAACAATAGTTATTAGGCATAGCTTAAATTAGTGAAAAGATTTTGATTGCAAATCAATAGTTACTTAATCGTTTTCAAAAGTTTCACTATGTTTACTTAAAATTGATTATATTGCAGTCTAATGAAACCATACAGTTGTGCCAAATACTACTTTTTATGTTGAATAAATCGATGAATGTTGGAAGGTAAAACTTGATGGAGCTTACAGCTACCATGGAAGGAAAGGGTTATGTGTTTGATTTCCATCCATCAGCTGACGTACTTCGACAACGATTACTGGACTTATTTCGAATTGTTATTCGTAATTAATTAGTTTTGAGTTTTATTGAGCTGTTATGAACACATAAATAACATATTTCATAGTTCCAGTAATACCTGATATACTTTTTACCTACATACCTCTGTACCTTATTCTAAAATAATTCAGACCCAATTTATAACCATAGTTTATTTTCCACTAATCTGTTCAAAATGTTTCTATTTCCATTTTTGAGGCACTCTGCCAAACTGGACGAGGAGGCAAGAATCAACGCAGAAGCGAGATCATGCACGGTCACTGGCTGTCACCGCGCTCCCGTGATATAAAGATTGCCAACTTTTCAATCACTTTCTTCGTTGCGAGATGTTGCAAGGATGCTTGAGTTGAACTGTGGCGTCGCTACGGTCTGCTCGGATCCAACGGATGCGGCAAATCTTCTCTTTGGCAGTGCTGGCAATCGTGAGTCCCATTCTGACCACATCGACATTTTCCACTTGACGCGTGAAATTCCGGCTAGCTCCAAGAGTGCCCTCGAGTGCGTAATGGAAGTCGATGAGGAACTTATCGTGGAGAAAATGGCCGAACAATTGGTCGACCAGGAAGATGACGAGTCTCAGGAACAATTGATGGACATCTACGATCGTCTCGATGAAATGTCATCTGATATGGCAGAAGCTAAGCTTCACGCATTCTCCACGGTCTTGGTTTCGATAAGATGATGCAACAGAAGGCAGCTAAAGACTTTTCTGGAGGATGGCGTATGCAATGCTCTTGCTAGGGCGCTTTCGTAAAGCCGCACCTTCTCCTGCTGGACGAACCGACCAACCATCTCGATCTGGATGCGTGCGTATGGTTGAAGAAGAACTCAAAACCTACAAACGAATTCTTGATCATTTCCCATTCGCAAGATTTCCTCAAGAGTCTGTACCAACATCGTCCACATGACCCAGAAACGACTCAAATACTACACGGTAACTACGAACAGTTCTAAAGACCCGGCTGGAATTATTGGAAAATCAGATGAAACAATACAACTGGGAACAGGATCAGATCGCACATATGAAAAATTACAGCCCGGTTTGGTCACGGTTCGGAAGTTAGCTCGTCAGGCACAGTCCAAGGAAAAGACCCTGGCAAAATGATGGCCCAAGGTTTAACGAGAAAGCAATCGACGAAAAGCAGCTACTTCTGCTTCCCGTCATGTGACGATCCCGCCACCGGTCATTATGGCAGAATGTCACTTCGGTATAACGAAAAACGCCTTTAATCTACAAGAATCTTGAATTCGGTATCGACTTGGACACGAGGTTAGCCCTTGTCGGCCCTAACGGAGCAGGCAAGAGTACCCTGCTGAAACTGCTCTACGGAGATTTAGTGCCTACATCGGGAATGATTCGCAAGAACTCCCATCTACGCATTGCCAGGTACCATCAGCACTTGCATGAATTGCTTGACATGGACATGAGTCCCCTGGATTACATGTTGAAGTCCTTCCCCGAGGTTGTGGAACGGGAGGAAATGCGTAAAATTATCGGTCGCTATGGGCTGACTGGGCGGCAACAGGTCTGTCGATCCGGCAATTATCCGACGGCCAACGTTGCCGTGTGGTGTTTGCTACCTGGCCTGGAAGAAACCACACCTGCTGCTGCTTGATGAACCTACCAATCACTTGGAATGGAAACGATCGATGCGCTTGCCGAAGCCATCAACGACTTCGAGGGTGGTTTGGTGTTAGTTAGTCACGATTTCGACTTATCAATCAGGTTAGTAATGCCATTTATGTTCTAATAAAT
Organism: Armigeres subalbatus; assembly: GCF_024139115.2. Taxonomy (NCBI): domain Eukaryota; kingdom Metazoa; phylum Arthropoda; class Insecta; order Diptera; family Culicidae; genus Armigeres; species Armigeres subalbatus. Next base: position 191,986,932 of record NC_085141.1, read on the forward strand.
AAAATAGGGATTTCATTTCACTTAACCGAACGCTAATAATTGTTATATTAATGTTATTTTGGCAAAATTATTATTCTGGTATTCAGTGTCACGTCGTTCTTAAAATAAGTTACATTTTCTTTCCTTTTCCAGGTTGCTAACGAAATTTGGATTTGCGAACATGGAACGGTCACCAAGTGGAAAGGCAACATTCTGGACTACAAGGAACATTTGAAGAAAAATATAGATAAGGAGGCAGCCAAGTAAAAAGAAGGCGCATCTATGGAGCGTTAAGGATCAAACCGATATAGTAACCGAATAATAAATACTACAATTAAATAGCATAACAATATCCTAACTTATGCGCTATAGGCAAACAAATCTGCATCTGCAAAGCACTATAAGTATTTAGCCAAATCATAAAATGAGATAATCGAACATTTAAATTGATCCACCCCAATTCCAATTCAACAAAGCCTACACTTACTAAAACACCTCTCTACTTAGCTCAAATGAATAATGTGGAAAACGTTCTCTAGGATCTGGTAAACCATTTTTTTGAAAATCAGTATGACTAAATTTCTATTCTAACAAATGGACACGGTTTGAAAATAAAAGTCTGTCTTTTATTTAAATAGAAGCGTGACTGATGTAAATGCCTAACGTAAAATATCAGAATGTGAATTTCAGTTGGTAAGAAGCAGCAACGGATCATCTACGAATAACGTACCATTTTACAGAGGAAAGTAGTGTCGCAGTTGTGAACAAACATGCATTGGTCGGCGCGGAATGATTATAACAAAGCGATCGAAATTCATCTAAAATACTACGTTATTTGTCGATGGCCCTAGGTAGGTTATTGTTGCACGAAAATTATGACAATTCTCGCAATGACAAAAATTGTACATTTGGTAATGTTTTTGTTATTGCACTTTCTTATCTTATCCAGGAATAAAAAAACAATAAAAAGAAGCATGTAGACAGCCTCACACCATCTAGGCAAAATATTTAGATATTATTTCATCCGAATTCAATACTACTACTCCTGTACCAACCAACAGGAGTTCCAAAGTATGCCGAAACCATTCCCCACAGGTCAGTCATCAACACCCAGGAGTTCGCCCATAAGCTGTTGGAATCAGGACACATCGAAGAAGAGGACATAGTGGTATCATTCGACGTAGCTGCATTGTTCCCTAGCGTTTCAGTGAAAGATGCTCTGAATCTTCTAGAAGATTGGCTGCTAACACAAAGGACGGAAACAACATGACGAGGAAAGGTGAAGTACCTAAATCTGCAAGGCTATGCATGACGGAGAACTACTTCGCATTTCGTGACAACTACTACAAACAGACGAAAGGAGCACCAATAAGAAATCCGCTATCACCGTTTTTGTGCGAACTGTTCATGGCGAATCTGGAACAACCTTCAAGAACAAGGAATACTACCCGAGAAGTGGTAAAGATAAGTCGACGACATTTTCAGCACCATCAACCGAAAGGATCTACCCAGGATTTTGGAAGCGATAAACAACGTGCATAAGGACATCAAATTTACCTTCGAAGAGGAAAAAGAAGGTAAACTACCTTTCTTGGATCTACTAGTCATCAGGAAGCAAATACAAAATTGAGCCTCCAAATCTACAGAAAGCCCACGAACACCATGAGAGTCATCATATACAGCGAACCATTCGTACCAACATAAGTTGTTCGCAATGTGAAAAAAATCTATGTAGGCCAAACAAAAATATCATTAGATATAAGGTTCAAGGAACACATGGAGTGAGTAAGGCGAAAGAGAAAACGATAAGGGATTACATTACGAATTTAGATCTAAGGTAGCAGAGCATGTGTATAAGGAAAATCACCAATTACGGCATCAAATATTTCTGGAAAAGTAACTATTTTCAACTATTTTGAAACTATTGACTAGGTTTCGATAAGAGCATCGTCGCGGAATGGAAAAAATATTGAAAAATTTGAAGCTTTATCCATCGGAAGATGCTTTATTCATGACGGACATAAAATGACGGATATCGAAAAAATGACCACTTAGTAATTTTTGACCCGAAAGCTGTTCGCAAATTCTTAGTGACTTCAATTCGCTCTGAATTCGAAAGAGTGTCGCAGTGATGCAATTGGGTAATAGTTATTAAGCAGGATGGACACAGGGATTGAGAATCTAAATATATTCACAAGGCTTATTTTAAAACTTTTAAAATTATTACACTCACACCACATCTCTAAACGTTTGCCAATTGCGTTTCTCATGTCCAACATTTGAAACAACAGTTGTAGATGTTTACATGTTTTGGATATCAGCCTCAATATCTGTTATCTGTGTCTACACCTTATCGATTGAAAACCGTTGAGTATTGAGATTCATCTTTTCAACAAAAGTTTGATATTTTCATCCAATCCTACACAATTTTAAATACATGACCTGTTGTTTCGGGAAACTTTGTAAAATAGTGAAACTCTTCGAATTATGTTGATTTGTCCATGAAACACTTTGCCTTGTCTTTGACATAAGTATCATTAAACACACATAACATTTTTTTTTTAAAATGGAAAAATTTGAATCTCTGCTTGATACCTACTGCAAAAGACTTTGGAAGTGGAATATTTATTACGTAGGGGATCTCTCTAGATTTTTTAAAGAATTATCGATTTATCAGAATCAGACTGTATATGGAATCACATTATTTGTTAAATGTTCAAACATATTATTTTGTCTGTGATATTATGTTTGAACATTTCACCAAATAATGTGATGTCCATGATAGCCAGATTCTGATTTTGATGAAACCCTATTAGGCGATGCGCGGAATTAGGGAGGTCACGTTTAATCGTTTATTTTAATCACTAATAATTGAATGATTCGTAAATATTATAACAAATTGTACATTTATAGAAAGTTCTTGGATAAAGATTCTTTGCAGCCTGCCCAGCCGCCCAGGATTGAGATCTTGTACGTTTGCCCTATGTTCCTCCAACGGTGCTTATAAATAGATTTAAGATGGGAATCCGATATCCTCTGCCATGAAAAATATAGTCACCAGAATGCCTCAGTTGCCACCTATTTTACTTCATTTCGAAAACTAGTTTTGGAAACAGTTAAAGTTTAGTTTTTTTTCATAATTAACTGATGCTTGTATGGAAAAACTTTAACTGTAACTGCAACAACTGGTTTAGAGAAATGAAGATTTTAAAATAGGTAAGCAAAGCTTGGGAAATCTCAGTATCTAGACGGAATTTCTTTCAAAAAATTACAGCTGGCAACTATTTCATTAAATCGCATATAATCTAGGACTAATACACAATGAATACCACATAAACAATGTTGATTCTAACAAAAGGATCTAATTATGTAAAAAAACAATGTATCGATTGTTGGTCGACATGCCATCAAAAGCCGTGTTCAGTATTCAACCTTTCTTGGTCGACCTCTGCGTCGACCTTTCGTGTGAGACTCATCTTCAAATAAAAGTAAATAAATTAGTCAACATGGACAAATTTCGATAACGTCAAACCAACTTACCGTCTTCTTCCGCTATCGGTTCCAATTTCGATTTCTTAGCAGGGCTATCCGCAACATCCGTATCCACACTTCGGCATCGCTGGTTTCACGTTTCGAACCCGACGATCTCGTAGATCTGCCACTGGCAGTCGGCTTTGCCTACGATCACTGGTCGTTGATTTACCCTTCGATTGATGACTGATTTTGGAACGCGAAGATCTCTTCGATGCATGACTCGCGTTCGAAACGACAGATTCTGACTCACGTCCGCTTCTTCCTGTGACATCGAATAGCCCGCGTCTTCAGCGGAAGTGTTCAATTTACGAACCATGTCCAGTGATTTCTATGATGGCCGATTGGTGGCGAGTGAGGCGCCGATTCGTCGAGTACTCTGCAAACGATTCTTCATCCACTTTATTAGAGGAAGATTTCGAAGGTTTCGGAGAAGCAATGTCGGTCGCCTCCTCGGATATTGTTGGTTGTAGAGCAAGTGGCAGTTTCCTTGCCGTGATCGACCGACGAGTGCTTCTACGGCTACCAGTGCTGGCGTTGAGATTTCGACCTGATCGTCCACAATGCTATCGTTTTGCTACGTCGGGCGACACATTTTAGACTCCGTTGAATCGGTTTCGATGTGCGACGAGTTCGACGAGAAGAGGTGCTTGTTAGCAGTTCCTTCACAAGGAGGACGCCCTCGTAGCTCGCCTGTGTGAGTGCCATATCAGGTGTTGCAATGTTTGCCATCGAGGAATGCTTTTGGATTTTGCTAAGGGAGTTTCGGCGATCTCCTTCGGGAGCAACGATGATGCTCTGGTGATACGCTTCGTTGGAGTATCTTCGAGTTGTTCCGCAGACATTCGTCGCGTCTTGATTGTGCTACGAGGCGTTGATATTTCTGCATTTCCGGTAGAAATTCTTCTTGACTTTTGACTGGAGTGCTGATTTCAGTATTTGTTGGTTCGTTCAACTGTTTTGAGATGCTGTCAGCGACCTGCCGGCGACACATCAGCGTCTATTTCAGTTTTATGGTTTCCTTGGAACATTGTGGGTTTCATTAGTAGTGGGTGGTTCAAGTGCATTATCCGGCACTGAGCGCTCTTTACCAGACTTAGTCGGCATCATGCAGAACTGGTACCTCCATAGGATCTTCAACATTTGCAGCAAGGTGCAGGACTGACTACCGATTGGTGCTTCCCTTATAATCGGTTCTTCCACTCAGCTCCTTCGATTCGGATATCTCTTCATCGGGATGCAGGCGTTCGACGGACTGTCCGGTAGATAAATTTAGTGCCGCTGAATCATCACTCTCATCGCTCTTACTATTTTTTCGGTTGCTTCGAGCAACATCGGGCTTTACGGAGAGATTCATGGCAGGAACTTCTACCTCATAGCATTTTCGGTGGTCCAAGGAACTTATCTTCTTTTGTGTGCCTTAATGGCTCGTCCTATTGGGAGATACTAACTTGATGTCGGCACCAGTTGCGGATTGATCCTGCCGTTCATTACCAGCCGGAACGGATAGATCCCTAGCCCTACCTGTTGAAGATTCTGGTGCTGGTTCCGTACTTCGACTTCTTCGACAGCTTCTTGCTGTACGGATAAATCCTCCGCTTGATGGCCTTTGTTGCTGTCATTTTCTCATCATCACTGTTCTGAACAGATGCTTCTCCTTGCGGAGGCTGTTCTTGAGCTTTCGTTCGCTATCCGTATGGAAGTGGATGATGTAGTAGTTGAAACCTGAACATCGCTTGAACTTATTTTCACCACTCCTTGATCCATCAAATGTTCTGGAACTGTATCGTAGAAATCTGCAACCTTCTATTATCTGCTGATGACTGAAATCGGGGTACGCTGGTTCAACCACAACACCATGATCATCGCTGGCAGCCTGCTGCTCTGTCATCTCCTTCCCATCCGAAGACGACGATGACGATGGCGATGATGATTCGCCGTCAGTGTCGATATTGGCATTTCTATTGTCATCACTCTCGATCCACTTGAAATATTAATCACTTCCTCTACTCCGAGCTATCAGATTCCTCACTGCTGCTAACATCATCATCTTCCTGAATTTCGTCTCGTCGATTCCATTTCTACATCCTCCTCAGCGGATGCTTCTTCTAATGAGATCAATCTCATCTTCCTCTTCGTCTTGCAACCTATAAAGAGAAAAATATCAGAGTCAAATATGCCATCCTAATACCATCAATGTTTTATTGACATGTTCATACTCACTCTTCACTGGACTCGTTTTGTTCATCTTGTTCCGCGATTACTTCCTGTACGTCATCATCATCGTCTTCATCCAATATAACGGCTTACTATCCAACACTGGAATCACCACACCCTGCTCTGTTTCAGGAGCAAGATTTTCTACGCTTCCACATTTACTGCTGATTTAACACATGTCTCCCTCCCGGATCCCTTCTACTAATGGATTCATTTAGCACTGGTTCATCACGTGACACCTCTTCTTTATCTTCTGGCTCTTGAATCTGTTTCCATCTCAACAACCATTTCTGCTGCAGTTTCGGCGACTTCGGTTGCTCCTGCTTCCAATTCTGCGACAAGCGCTCTCCGGGCGTTCGCCTCTAGTACCATTCGTTCCAAAGATTTTCCCGCCATGGATACCGTTGCAAAATCGGAGGCATGGTGCAATGGGATTCATCCGCCCTCTGCAGACTCCATGGATTCATCTAACTGACTATCGGCCTGTTTACTGAAGAGTCATCGTCAACATCTTCAATGATAATGGCGATATTGTTCTCAACGGAGTTACGGAACGCGATCGACTGTGAATCGAACGACGGCCTTTCGGTCCTGCGGAGGCTATTCTTTATGTCCAAACAGGTTTCATCATCGAGTGTAGCTACGAAACTTCTGGCGAGAAGAATCATCGTTTGAAACCATGGAGTCATTTTGAAGTTGAGGAGAGGCGGTAAAGCTCGGCTCTGCTTTCACTCCGCTGGTGACTCCGGAAGGTCAAACCTTAGAATCTTCTCTTCGGCATCACTTATACGATGCGTTGAAGGTAGACTGATGGGTGTAGGGAAAGCTTTTCCGGTTGAAGAAACTTTGAACCGAGGCGGTAGATTTTAGAATACCATGCGGCGTGTAGGAACTTACGCTTTCTGGTGAAGGTGGATTGTACAGACATCTTTGAACAATCGAGTCGTTAAATGTGCTGACGGTGAACGACTGAACGATTTAGTGGAAGAGTTCTCTGAATTGCCGCTGCTGAACTTGAACCAAGGTTTCATGGGTCTGAATTCCGTAAGCACGCTTTTCGGCGCTACAAACGAAGTATTGTATTGGTTGTCTGATTCCATTTTGCGTCGTTGGTGGTTTCTCATAATCAACAAAAATTTCAGCAGCTCTTTCTTTTTCCCGGAATATTGTCTTCATCCAACTTTCTCTTAGAAACTTTCATCGAGTCTTATTGGGTAGCACGTTACTACTTTTAGTTTGTGCATGGAACTGGAACATCCCTAGACCTGGTTTTCTAGGAATGGTTGTGTATGTTCCAAAGACAGCAGCTTGATCGCTACGATGGATTTATGGTAACTTGATTGCGGAAGTCGGCTCGACTTCGTATCAATCGGGAGCTCAGTGGTTCAGCGGAGGGAGCTTTCATTGGGCGGAGATCTTTTGCTCGGCATATGCCAGATAGGACAAATGTTGGTCGTCGGTTCCAGAGCTGCATGGTATAGAGTGAGAGCTTCTTTTGGTGCTTCCAAATTGTACTCCGTAGAACGTTTTCTGCCCAGCCTATCAACCATGTTACCGCCTCGACGAAGTCCAACTTCTGCAGCAGATGAATGAAATGTACATTGTCGCATGGCTGGCGAGTTGAGGTCAGTATTCCTCAGAGTAGAATTTCTTCGTCCGACATAGCCAAATCGAGCAAAACCTCGTATTTTAATGAACGTAGAGTGCCTTCAAAAAGCATTTCAGTAATTTTTATCGTGTTTGGAACGTTGAAGTTTGAATGCTTCCGAGATGAGATTGTTCTCCAGCAAAGTTCTAAGCTCAAGAAATGACGAGATCGGCATTCCAGGTACTCGCAATGCACGTAGCGCCAAATGCGGAGAGTCGTATCGCAGTAAAGCAGAGATGAGAAACTCTCGTTGCCAGTGAGGAAATTGTTCACTTTGTGACATCGGAGACAACAGTTCCTCGATGGCACCCTGAAACGAGCGACGATCAACACATGTAAACTATGTAGAACGGGGGGATACTTACATCGATGTGACCATGATCCAGAAACCAGAATGCTTGAGTGCGCTTTATCAACGCTGAGCTTAATTTGAACACCGTAGGGAATTTAATCAAATTCTGGACGATACCACTGTATCTGGAAATAAAATAGTAGACGAGAAATAAAACTGAGCAATGGATGTTTCAGGAAATAATTCGTGTTATTTTTGTATCCCTGTGGTACTAAGGTTCACCACAGTGATTTACTGCTTGTTCGATAATATCGTTTTATCCCAGAGAGAAGGCTAATACGCCTACCCATTCATTCAATATGACGTACAATGGATTTGTTTTAAGTCCGCCTAATTCATGATAACAAAACTTCGGAAGTATCGACGTGCTATTTTTCGTCATAAGGAAGCCATACAAACACAAAGACTCGATGTACCTCAACTAATTGCAAGTTTTCGCCAAGAGAAGGTAATTGCCGATAATTAGCACTAACTGCGTATGAACCAATCACCCATAATGAGCGCTGAATTCGGTATATACCCACAAACTGGGTACCAAAACCGAAGTACCAAAAACGATGTTGGGTAGAGTGCCATTGGGGGAAGCCCATATGGTATAATGCCATTTGGCATATAACGAAATAGATTCTCAAGGGCCATTTGGCATAAATACCATTTGACATAACGACCATTTGACATAATGTGTTGGGTATCTCAAGACCATTTTGATATAAAATAGTCAAAATCAAATGAGGACCATGTGGTCAAACGAACTTTTATAAATTGTTGAAAAAGTATTAAATTCGTTGGCAGGTAGTTTTAATAATCACGAAAATGTAAGCGAAGGTTTTGTCTTGTGCAGGGTTTGAATTCAAGGAGAATGAGAAAATCTCTCACTTCAAGCTCTATCTGGAATAAAGGCGAATGTCGCAAGAGATTCTTTCGTCGACTTCCCTCTTTTATAGTGACAAGCAGCGGATTCTTTGTGGTTTATCACCTCAGCACGATAGAAAACAATGCGAACTTGCATTCTGAGGTGATAAACTGCAAAGCAATCCTCTGCTTGTCACTTTTATTTAAAGAGGAAGTCGACGATAGAGCTTGACTTATCATGTCTGTATACACTCTCGATATGTAGCATACCGTATAAGACATGTTTCAGTAGCTTTACGATAATGAACTGATTCGGGGCTACCCATGATAAATGTATTTTAATAAGCCCCAATTGTGGTGGCAACGGTTCTGATGATGCATTTCAACTTGTTTTACAAGCTTGCGAGAAAACATGGTCCCCAACATGAAATGAGCGAGAACAACGTTTTATCAAACCCCATGGGTGGGGCCGCCTATCCGAATCAGTTTTTTTGTTTGTGTTGTCTGTCATAGAAGTGACAGACGCCTAAGAGTGCTAAGACCGTTCACGGTCCATCTCGCCACTGTTATTCTTCTGTTGAAGTTTGAGTTGTTGATATGTTCTTCGTCGTCTGGTGTGCTACGTCTATATCTGTGTTTTAATCCTTTTCAGGAACTGAACTATCTGTTTCATTTCGACTTCTTCATTGTTTTTCAGGATGCTTTCGAGTGGTTTGCAATATTCCAGTGCTGGGTATTCGATTATCTCAATGTTGTATCGAGGGCAGGTATATAGTATATGCTCAAATCTTCTTTTTCATTGCAGTAATCACATTCTTCTTCGTCTTCCCATCCCCATTTGTATCTTCTCTCTTAGTGAGCGTATGTCCTGTTCTTATTCTGTTCAGCATACGTTTTTCGTCCGACGTCAGTATTAGTCCTTTTGACCAAATAGTTTTTCCAGGTTCCTCCATTATTTTAAAGTGTTTTGCCCTTCTCCGCAGATGTAATTTTATATTTCGTTTTCCAGGTTTCCATACTTCTTCCTTTGCCAATGCTATGACGTCTGATAGAACCAAGGCGGTGAAGTCCGTTTGAGGTCCATATGTAGTTGAGACGCTATTTCATCGGCATTTTCGTTACTCTATCCCTTGATGACTGGGAATCCATTGTATTTTTATGATTGGATTTTCTCTTTTCTCAGCTCTTTAGTTATGTTCCAGGCAATGAATTTTTTGTATTTTAGATCTGTTTTGTAGTATCGAACAAGCGCTTTTGGAGTCTGTAAAGATGATGCTTTCCTCTATCCTTCGTCCTTGATCGTTTTAATGGCCTTTTGTATCCCTAACAATTCTGCGTTGGTAATGGTAAATTATTGCTAATTTTGTCCTTCTTCCGTATTCCTCCTATATTGTCTGTTAGGCCTACTGCTATCCCTGCTTCAGTTTTCGACGCATCCGTGTAGATTTCAGCATAGTCGTTGTATTTAAGTTCTTCATGTGTGAAGGGTTGTTTCCAAATGATCGGCTCAATTGAATCATTTGTTTGAGAAACTGCATAGTCCATTTTACACTATTTCGAGAAAACAAAAAAACTGGTTTTGAACAAATTTGCACCGAATCTTTCGATTTCTTCGATACAGATAAATAGTTTGTGGCAAACTCAACATCCTGGGCACTTTCAGTGCAAAAATGTAAGCAGTGCTCCACAATTGCTTTTCAAAGTACGTGGACATATGTAGTTTCTCAAACAAACGAAAAAATTCTCATACATTCCTGAACAAATTTTTTTTTTCGTTTTTTTTGCTAGAATATGTATTTTTGGACGAGGATTCAAAATATATAACAATCTCATTTTAGCCAAAAATGTCACATATGCAGTTTCTCGAACAAACGGTTCAATTATTCTTGCTTTGTTGATCTGGCTTTTGGCTCAATCCGAAGGCTATAGTGGATATCCGTATACTGTTTTCTACATCGATATGCCATATTTTCTTCCTTTGGGTATATTTGATGTACCACATCCATGTGTTTTGTTGCTATAGCTGTTAGGTACGATCCGTTACTGCTTCTAGCCTTAGAGCTTCTCTATGTATGTTGGATCTGGTTTCTGTGGTAAAGCTTTTAACTATCTCCTCAAAGTGAGTAACTCTATCCTTTTCTCATCGGTAGTTGTCCGTTTCTGCATGGATGAATGTATTGGCGTGGTTTTAAGGTAGCCCATAGCACATCTCAGGTAAGCGTTCTGTACCGTCTGTAGCTTTTGTATTTTGTACTCGCTGCTCCACCGTATACTTGTGCTCCATATTCTAACTTACTCCTTATTATCGCATTTCCTATTTAACTAATGTTTCAGAATTTGCTTATGTGTTTTATTTCCTAACAGTAACTTATTATTTGTGGGCAGCAGGGACTATGTCCAAGGGCTTGACGATCCCTCCCCAGGCCATCTGCGAGTTGTGGGGCTTGCCTAGGATGTGGTGGGGTTTGACAGTGAGCCCTGTTAAACCTCTATAAAAAGCAGCATGTATCCGCAAGTAGGCTCCACCAAAGCGACCGTGTGCCGCTCAAAGCGCACAAGCCCAAGTCCTGGTGTTAGGTGGACGCTAAACAGCCCTGACACGACGGCCCTCCGACGAGACAGGAGGTTGCTGCAGGCCCAATAAGCCGCTGGAAACCAATCTTACGAACAATATAAGAGATAATGCGACTCGATATAATCGGCAAAGACCTAGGCGACGAATACAGGATCACGATTGGAAGCTTGGAACATGGAATTGCAAGTCGGTAGGCTCAGGTTGCGACAGGATGATCTACGATGAATTACATCCCGCAACTTCGACGTCGTGGCGCTGCAGGAGATTTGCTGGACAGGACAGAAAGTGGAAAAGCGGGCATCGAGCGGCTACCTTCCCAAACTGTGGCACCACCAACGAGCTGGGAGCCGGCTTCATAGTGCTGGGGAAGATGCCCCAACGCGTGATTTGGTGGCAGCCAATCAACGCAATGATGTGCAAGCAGAGATTAAAGGCCGTTTCTTCAACTATAGCATCATCAACGTGCACTGCCCACACGAAGGGAGACCCGACGACGAGAAAGAAGCGTAGACCGGTCATCGGACCGATAGTCTGCCACCGTAGTCGATAATGGCGTAACTAC
>NC_085141.1:191998700-192103578 GCF_024139115.2 Armigeres subalbatus
GATGACTAAAATTGTGTTTAGGTGTCTATAAATAGATTAATAGCTTGCATTCCTAATGCCGTTTTAGAGCAGATATACTTGAAATGTCCTGTGCTTCAAGGCATTTAATATAGCATTTAATGAGCATTATAGGTAAATATGATGTAACTAATACTATCCACATCTGTCAGACTTCAATGCATTAGCAATGCTTATATAGAACATGTATGTTTCAAGAATGCTAATGTTCAGCTTTGAAGCTACTTTAATGCCAATATAAGGCTATAAGCATGCTGTGACTTAATGCTTACGGTTACTTGGGTGGACTCTTGTACATTAGCTTATTCGCTTTCGTATAGCATAGCATAAGTTTGTACTCTGTGGTAGCCTTTCCATATGTTATTTAATGCTTATGGTTACCTGGTTATTCAATAGTCGATCTGTCAAACTACAGTTTGTTAATAACTGTACAATTTTTATTTCAACCATTGTTCAACCAGCCATAACCATCGCACACTAGGAAAATACGTAAAAATAATGTCGATAAACGATAAAAAAAATCCGTCCCCAATGCTATTTATGAATTTATGAAAATAAAATCAATGTATATTCGGCCTTCCTCAGAATCTCTTGATAATCGGTTGCGATATGATTGTCAAATGCTAAGATAATTTCAATTATTTCGCCGCAATAAAGATCAACATCCATGCGATAATATTGGTATTCCACACATCAAAGATTCAATAATTTTCCGATGTTATTCAACGGCATTATGTCCGGCTTTTAGGGCCGATTTCTTCACCTCCGCTTAGGCCTTAAACCAGGTTTAAACGTATGGGTAAGCACCGCTTAAGAGTTAAGCGAAGGTGAAGAATTGGCTATATAATAAAACTTCCGCATGAATTCATGATTTTTTATTGCTCCAGCAGTTTTGTTCGTTATAATCTCACAGTTTAATAAATCACGAAAATAAAAGCATGTCTTGAAAATAAATCATTATTTTTCTATAAATCAAATTTCATAGATCTAGAACCTAGATTTTCTCTCAAACTGGAAAAGCATGTTTTTTCCCACTGTGCGATAGATCAGATAAATTTGAAATCCAATGGTTAAGAAGGACAAAGGTTAAGAAGGATGTCTAATGCCTTATTAACTTACTATTCAAACTCAATTCGACCACCCTTTCTAGCATCACATCAGTCGATCAGAGAACTTTAAAATCATTAGTTCAGTACATTGTTAAACTTCCCAGTATGCTGAAATATGATAAAACGAAAACGTAAGTTCGACTTCAAATAAAGGTAGTAAACAAAATAGGCCATTCGAATATTGTTAGATTAAATGCTGAAATGAAATCTGTCTAGCAAATTATTCAGCATCCATTTTATTCAGCTACAAAGATCACAAATAAACAATAATTCAACCTAGATGCTTATTGTAGCTTGTCGTTGTTTGTTGGGTAGTTTTGGGCGCAGTTTAACCATCACCAGATAGTGGTCAGAGTCGATGTTAGCGCCACGATATGTCCTGACGTCGATAATGTCGGAGAAGTGCCGTCCATCAATCAGAACGTGGTCGTTTTGTGATTCTGTCTGCGTGGTGATCTCCAGGTGTACCGATACGGGAGGCTGTGTTGGAAGTAGGTGCTACGAATGGCCTATTCTTGGGGCGGCGAAATAATTAGTCGTAGGCCGTTTTCGTTCGTCAGCCGGTGAGCGCTGAACTTTCCAATAGTCGGTCTAAACTCCTCCTCTTGGCCAACCTGAGCGTTCAAATCTCCTATGATGATTTTGACGTCGTGGCAGGCGCGTATCACTCACGTTCCAGCTGCGCGTAGAATGCGTCCTATCATCATCAGTGCTTCCGGAGTGTGGCTATGGACGTTGATTATGAAGTTGAAGAACCGGCCTTTGATCCTCAACCTGCACATTCTTTCATTGATCGGCCACCACCCGATCACGCGCCTTCACTATCGCCCATCACTATGAAAGCTGTTCCAGCTCGTGTGTGTTGCCGCAGCTCTAGTAGATGGTATGATTACCTCAAACATTCGCACCATTGATCCCTTCCAACAAACTTCCTGCAGCGCTACGATGCCGAATCCACGGTCCTTGAGCACATCGGCGAGTATGCGTATGTGCTCCGATGAAGTTGAGATTTGCAGTTCCACGAACCGAGTTTCCAATCGCTAGTCCTTTGTCGCAGTGGTTCCGTCCGTACTCTCTGTTGATTGTTCGTTGCTTATGATTTTTAAAGGCTGGCTTGTAGGGCCTGACACCAAACCCTAAATTCCCGGAGGACCATTCCTCCTTATTTCCGTGGACCATGGTGCACAGTTTCACAGAGTCCCTCGCTGGCACTCCAGATGATCAGCCGCCCCTAACATGGAGAACAGGCTGTGAGCCAATGCTGACATGGAGAACAGACGCTCAATAAGATTGCACCTCGGAAGGAGAAACCCCCCTTCCCTGTCAGCATACGACCATGTTCACACGGGTTGGTTCCGATCTTCCTAAGGTTGCTCGTATCCCGGCCAGCACCGCGGAGGTAGGGATAGGAGTTGCTGAGTAAGAGGCTAAGGACCGCGAGATGGGGTCTATTTTATTCCTTCAGGTACGCGAAGTACCAATGGTACGCTTTAACCAGCATTTGCCGTGCCGTCAAGTCAAGCAACCGAATTCTATTTGCTTTACACGTTAATACCTTGTGGTTTGTTTATAAACAAATGATGAGTTTCGGGTGAGCGATGTCATATGTTTTACACGTGAAATTGATTTGCTTTGACAACATGCGCAAATGAATCGCCTGCTTTGAGCGTGCTTACAGCGGCACACTAGGAGTTAACTTTCTGAAATCAGTATGGCGAAAGGCATCTGGTTCGATTTCTCAAAATTAAGCACTTTCATCAAAAAAATATTTGGTAGGCATGGTAGCGGCTTCCTACATAATCGGTACCAAATAGTTTTCATGAAAAGTTTCTTATTTCAGATATCCTGCGTTAGATGCCTTTCGCAATACAAATTTCTGGCGGTTAACTCTTGCTGGCTATTTTGCGCAGCGCCTGGATGTGACAGCGGCGGATAGAAAATCAGCCACTGCCAAGGCCACTGCCAATAATTCATTCATGTGTAAAACACACGGCCCTCTCGTGTATTTTTTTTATATGTAGTGTATAAAAACATGTTGCAACCATCATTTTCTTCCGTGCAACATTTTCAGTAATATTCCCTGTAGAAAATAAAAACGTTTCTTGTTACGGTTCCACAGTACTCTCTGTCAGCAAGCATGCGGACTCCCAGCCGTGCTCCTCGCTCCAAAAGTCTTTTCATCTTGTCAAGCAAGAGAAAATTTGCAGGTTCGTGGAAATTTCCTAAAATTGTGATTTTTAGTGTTTTAGGCATTAATTGCTACAAACAGTGCATTTAGTGTAATATCCATAATAAGGTAACCCAATGTGTGTTTTTCAATCGATTAGTGTCCAAATAATGGATAAAAGTGAAATAGAAAATTACGAAATTTCATTGTTCGATCGCTACCCTTTTTGCTTGAAGCATCCTTCCTCCGCTTATTCGATTCAATGCGCTCCAAAGAGGAAAAACTTGTCAATCTACCTATAGGTAGATTATATATAGTGAACATTTTTTCTTATACGATTCATCGCAACACAACTTGTTTCATATTGACTACAAAATAGAAATCAAAACAAAAATGTTTCTTCCAATTGTACACTTATGAAAAATTAATGTTTTTTTCTTGACCTAAAAAAGTGATAATCAACAGCACTATTTAATAAAAATGAATTTCAAGTAGGGACACTTTCAGTTAAATGTGTTGGATAACTGAAAATAGGTGAAAGCTTCATGTAATAAATCCAATGATCATTTCGATTTGAATGAATAACACAACACCATTTCGCCAGATGCTTCGAAAGTGTACCATCCTTGACCTAACTCAAAGAAGTGATAGGCCTAGGCTAACGTGCCGATAAAAATAGTAAATACAAAAGCAATTCTCAGTTGTAAGAAAAGAAATAAAACGTGGAGCAAGAAAGTGCTGAGTGTCGATGCGCTCCCTGCAACTGATGCGGAAATAAAAGAACAGCTGGCTTGCGAGTCGCTGAATAAAATTGAAAGCGCTGCAATGAATTGAAAATACTAATTCAAACTTTGTTGTCGTTTGCAGTGTTTTTAGCAACCATGGCTCCGACAAGAAGCAGAAAGGCCCAACAAGAAGATTACGTTGGTACAGAGTAGCAAGAAGGATGAGAAGGCAACGAATGTGCTGCCAATGGGTCGGCTGTGGAAATGACCGAAGAGTGAGTGACGGCTGCGTTTATTGAGTCACCTATAGGACTGGTGCGTCATTGTTCGATTTGAATCTCAATGTTCTGGACTTTGAATTACCTAAATACGATACCTAAAATGACATTGAAAGACAATAATTAACTAAGCTATTCAAGGTTAAATCTTGCCTTCTCATGGTAACTTAGGGCACTATCCAATTTCGCTCTTTTCAACTTCTGTCGAATTGAAGCAATAGATATTCTGCACATCTTCTTCTATGGCTCTACATTTCCAACTGAAACTTCTGGCCGCTTTTTCAACTTAGTATTCTCACAACATTTCCACAGTTAATAATTGAAAAGCTTTTCTTTGCCTGCCATTGCATGAGTATATGTATCTTTGGTGGTAAGTACAAATGGATACACTCATTTGCGCCCAGGGAATCGAGAATGTTTGCCTCAGACCGGAAGAACCTGAAGAATCAATCTCCTGCCATCTCAGGATTGGAAATCCTAGTGTCTTTGCTCATAAGAGACTAACTGGAGACCCATCTTGATATAAAACTACCTGTAATTACATGTTTATTCCATATTTGCTGGGTTAGGGTAAATGGGACAAAAACAATTTTTCGTCAAAATAGTGATTATTTTCTTTTGTGCTAATTTCAGCTAAAAAAACTTTTCATCTTAGAGTTTTTATCAAAAGTAATTTCTTCCAATTTGAAAAAAGTTGCGAGAAAAAACAATTAAGATTTACGCATGATTTAAAAGGTAAATAAAATATAGCGTTGGTAGATCCAGCTTCAAAAATCTAAGGAAGGACTCACTCCGTGATTGTAGGTATTTGTAGGTTTCCATATAATGGGTCCATGAAACATAAGTTGCTGTCTATTAGTGGATTAAATTGTGTTGATCGCTACACAAAATTAGATACGATTCGCAAATTTTGAACCCGAAAAAAGGCAAAGCAGTATATGACTCCTTAAAAAAAAGCATTTACCCGGAATGAGGCAAAAGAGTAGATGATCCTCTCTTTAAAAGTACGCATTTTCCCGGAAAAAAGTACGCCATTTTCTGGAAGAAAGCAGAAGACAAGATGACCCATTTTTCAAAAGAACGCAAAAAGTCAGAATGCGTATGATTTTTCAACGCTTACGATCAAATGAACTGATGATTCCATCTTTAAAGCACAAGATTTCTGCTTATAACGAGAAAACATGCATGTATGTATGTTGATTGGAAGAATTATAATGAAGTAGATCGCGTCGCGTGATCAATTCTTCAACCTGTGCACTATTTTTAATATTTCGAACAAATACATAAAAAAGGGACCTGAAATGATAAACAAATAATTTTCCAGCGCGTTTCTCAATATGTTTGCTTACTTTGTTGCATCTAACTGGTTCTTAGCTACTTCTTATTTTCTAAATTAACTCAAACTTAACTAAGCATAAAAAGTGATTTAAGTAAAATTAAAAATTACTATCATCAGAATCATTTCCAATGTGACAAAAAAGCAATATATCTATTCGGAAATTATTCTGCTGGCGCACTTTCTAATTCTAATTTAGAGTTATTCGTAAAATGAGACGGAATTTTAAATACAGAAAA
This sequence comes from Armigeres subalbatus, assembly GCF_024139115.2. NCBI lineage: Eukaryota > Metazoa > Arthropoda > Insecta > Diptera > Culicidae > Armigeres > Armigeres subalbatus. Next base: position 192,004,573 of record NC_085141.1, read on the forward strand.
GGAATATATCAATCGTACTAAAGGCTCTAATAATAATTTGTATTTAGCATGTCATATCAGAAAAATAAAGTCTGTACAATAAAGAGAACAATGAAGTTCATAGCCCTTACTCTTCTCAATAAGGTACCGCCCGTAGCTTTTGAACATAATTCACTGTAGACGTCGTCGACGTATTGTGTACTTTGAATAAAATTCATAATTTTATTATTTTTTAAGATTTCATCATAACTGTTGTACGTTTTAAAATAATGTTTTATTTTTCAAATAATGAATTACTGTCACTTCATGCATTTTAACTTTACTAGGAAAAATGTTTTTTTAGTTAAGCAAACAGGTAAAATCATTGCGCGCTACTTGTTGCGCTTCTCTGATCAATTTATACATAACGTGCAATATTCATTGTTTGACATTATAAGTATAATGTTTTTAAACAATGCTGCATTTCTTCTCAGATTTGTGAAATATTTTAAATCAAATCACACCAAATGCCTACGGTTTGCTGCGTAAAATCCTGTGGATCTTCTTCGACTGAAGAGGCACCAGTCTCACTGCATAGATTTCCTCGAGATGCACATTCTAGAAAAGTGTGGAGAGAGATCCTTGAACTTGGACCCAAAAAGCTGTCGTCGGCAAGAGTTTGTGGGAAACACTTTTCTACCCTTCAATACGACAATTTTGGTAAGTCTGATTCAAGTAGGAATTCAAATTTTCAATCAGTTAATATTATGATTTAATTTAGATGTAAAAACACTTAAAGCTAATGCTTTTCCTGACGTACAGCTTCCGCGAATCAGATATGTTTCCACACAAATGTATAAAGTTAGTTGAAACATAATTGTCGAAAATGCATATGCTTATCAACCTTTTTTGTAGAACGATATTATCAAGAAACGCAGCAATATCTATGTTTATGATAATATCACGAAACGTGTGAAAACTACGTCTTGCACGAGACCAGTTATGGAACAATACAACAGATATGGAGCAAGACATAGGGCGACAATATCCAACAGGACGGTCACTGTTCCTTCTCAAACGTACTTCAGAAATATTAAACAAACGACGTATGCCCCCAATGTAAATATTGACGAAAGCGTTTCGTTGAAGAAGCATGACGACGAGTTTTTTTGTGCCTCAGTATTTGAAAATATTGGACGTGAAGAAACGGTAATCCAAGATGAAAATCTACCAGAAGAGCACCTTAGGTAATTATATATTATTTTCGTACGTAACGTAGACTGCTAGTGGACGCATAATTTCCCATGTTTCCTGGTTTGCCTATATACATGGGACAGTTATCCGTACACAACTGATACTGCAAATCATTTTTCTGCAAGAGATTGATTACGTCATTAAACTATCTCATTCTACAAAATGTAATTTCAGCTTGGTGGACTGCACGATCTCAGAAGACTCAAATAGTAATTCCAGTCGGTTTACTATGTTCAACGGCATATTCCATGTTGAAAGCCTAACCGCACGTCATTTAAAGTACTTAACAGGGCTAGAAAAAACGTTATTCGAATATATTTATGAGTTTTGCATTTATCGTCAATTAGAATGGCCTCATTACGGCCTTCCATTGAAGGAACAGCTTCTTATAACCCTCATGAAGTATAGAAAAGCCTGGGAGTTCACGACATTATCAATCATGTTCAAATTGAAAGAGTCGAGCGTTCGTGATATTTTCGTATTCTGGACAAATCTGTTATACAAAAGAATTGAGGCGATTAACTTCTGGAGTTTGGGATCCCGCGAAGAGCACGAATACATAGCAATACTCGATTGTACAGAGATTCCGATGGAGAAGCCTGAGTCACCAGATATTCAGCAAGTTACATTCTCGAAGTACAAGAATCCAAATACATTCAAAGTGCTTGTTGCAATAGATGAACAAGGGACTATTTTATTCGTGTGTGATGCTTATGGAGGCTCTGTATCGGATAACAAAATTGTAGAGCTATCCGGAATAGTTGATTATTTAAATGAAGGCGATCACATCTTGGCAGAACGAGGGTTCGAACAAACGGATATGTTATCCGCCAAAGGAGTAGTTCTTAACCGTCCTCCGAACAAAAAAGGAGACCAACTTAGTGAGCAAGATGTTTTTAGAACGCGGGCGATTGCTTCTCGGCGGATTGATGTTGAACGTGTTATTGGATATGCGAAAACTTATAAAATACTATCCAATAAACTAATTTAATTAAATTCCTATCGTTAACCAATCCAAATCCAATTCAATCCAGTCCAAATCCAATCCAAATCTTATTCAATTCCAAATCCAATTCACATTCAATCGAAATCAAATCCAACACGGAGAAAAAAATGTAGTAGAGTCAGTCTGATTCTGCTTTAAATCAACAATATTTTTGCATTGTTTTATGAATAACAATATTTTTGGTTGATACAACCACAAATAGGGTTGAATCAACCATACGCGATAGTTGATTCTACTATCGGATATATTTGTTTCAACCATGCATCTCAGCTGTCACTGTCAAATATTACATCAGAAAACAACAATATTTATGGTTTTTACTTTCGAAAATGCTACGACACTACTTTATCGACACTACGATGACATCGACAAAATAAGAAAATGTGATAGAAGCAGAATCGAACTAGTTACAAGAAGAGTAAGAGTCATCCACCTTACCTCTGCTCCATGCTTACTATTTTTAGACAGGATGATTTATGTTGATCAGTTTCTACAGTTTTTTCATATTACGAAATGGTCGTCAAAACAACGATATTATTATTGTTGCAATCATGCATTGCAGGATTGAAACAACAATAATGTTCAATTGAAGAAAGCAATAAATAATCGTTGAAACAACAATGTTGAAGACTGAAAAACAATATGTACGTAGTTTGGTGCAACAATCGAAATAGTGTTTTAATCTTTACAATATTCTTCTGCGTGAAATCTAATTTAATTCTAATTCAAATCCAATCCAAATCTAAATCAAATCATATTCAAATCCAATCTAAATCCAATTCAAATCCCATCGAAATTTTATCCAAATTCAATCCAATTCAATTCCATTTGAGATCCAAATCTAGTCTTAATCCAACCCATATTCAATTCACATCAAATCTAATTCAATTCCATTTCAAATCCAATCCAAATCAAATTAAAATCCAATTCCAATCCAAATCTAATTCAAGTTCATTCCAAATCCAATCTAAATCCAACCTAGATCCAATTCAAATCAAATCCCATCCAAATATAATCAACATCAAAATTAATTAGAAAGAACAAGTACGAGACTTTGGCAACTTATTTTGATTTGTTCAATCTAACGCGAACTCATTTTTATCTAAATTTCTTAAAATCAATGTATTTGATACCTGATGGGATTCTGCACAAGGCAAGCCTTTGGCACAGCAGAGTGTGATTGATTCGCACTCTATACAAATCCGCCCAGCCCGTTGCTGTGGGCATAGAGTGCGATCCTCTCGTTTAATAAACACGTGCACTCGCCTGACTGTGGATATACAAGAGTAAAGCACATGTGGAGATTGGACAAATCATGCATCCGAAAGATATTCAATTTGCAAAAAAGAGCTAACCGCGGTGGAGGTTGGTACTCCGCTTCTGATGGCTTTTCCGCAAACGTGACCTTTAAGTGGTCTTGTTCTGTAGGGGTTATCACGCCTATCTAGAGAGTAGGAGGTTGAGGGTTCGAGTCCATCCAAGACACGTGGATTCTTTTTCGCAAATTTCATATCAGTTTGTCCATTTCGAAACGTGCACAGCCAAGATATTTAACAAAAAAAAATGGTTTTCGTACGGCCGAGTTGCCGAATAATATGCAATTAATTATGTTTCCTCTGTTGTCTCTTCTACGCCGATTATACGAAAATCTTCAAAATTGTGATAACTCTGTCGGACTGTTGGGATTTCCAGAATTTGCATTGCAACATTTTTGCTGACTGGTGTACTAAGAACTGAGTTTCGATGAGTTCAAGCATCGAAAAATGCATTATAATTTCGTATCACCGCAAGCATCAACCAGTTCTATTCGACTATGTTCTCTCACATCATAACCTTGCCCGTGTTCAGCTTATTAAGGATCTTATGGTGCTCTTAGATAGCGGCCTCGCATTTAGGATCCACTACAACTATATGATCGCCAGAGCCAATCGACAAATAGGCTCTTCAAGATTGCTGATGAGTTTAGAGACCTTCTATGCCTCAGTTTACTGCTCGCTTGTGCGTTCTATACTAGAATCGGGCACGATCATATGGTGCCCTTTCCAACCAACTTGGATTGCCATAATTGAAGCCGTTCAAAGGAAGTTGGCGTGACTCATCAAACTTGCCACCGTATGAACACCGTTGTCGTCTCTTGAACATCGAGCTGGAAGAGAGACGAAAAGTTGCACAAGTCATATTCGCCGGAAAGCTGCTTACGGATTGCATCGACTGTCCTGCATTGTTGGCACAGCTGAACATGTATGCACCTGAGAGACTGCTTCGTCAACGCGACATCCTGTTCTTGGATCAACGACACAGAAACTATGCCCTGCATGAACCAATCCGTTTTATCTGCCGACCCTTTGGCGAGTATTATTATCCCTCTCTTTACCACGACTTTTTTCAAAGGTTTCAATTGGAAGGAATCATCTATGAAAAAAATGCTAGAACAATAGTTATTAGGCATAGCTTAAATTAGTGAAAAAAGTTTTTGATTGCAAATCAATAGTTACTTAATCGTTTTCAAAAGTTTCACTATGTTTACTTAAAATTGATTATACTTGCAGTCTAATGAAACCATACAGTTGTGCCAAATACTACTTTTTATTGTTGAAATAAATCGATGAATGTTGGAAGGTGCAAAACTTGATGGAGCTCTACAGCTACCATGGGAAGGAAAGGGTTATGTGTTTGATTTCCATCCATCAGCTGACGTACTTCGACAACGATTACTGGACTTATTTCGAATTGTTATTCGTAATTAATTAGTTTTGAGTTTTATTCATTGAGCCTATGTTTGTCAGCTGAATTAATATACACAAATAAATAACATAAAAACTGACAAAATAATTAGGCTACTTTACTGGAGTCCCTCCAGTAAAGACTAAAAAAATAAACCTGAGCTATACAATTTCTTTTACCTACATACCTCACTGTACCTTATTCTAAAATAATTCAGACCCAATTTATAACCATAGTTTATTTTCCACTAATCTGTTCAAAATGTTTCTATTTCCATTTTTAGAGGCACTCTGCGCCAAACTGGACGAGGAGGCAAGAATCAACGCAGAAGCGAGATCATGCACCGGGTCACTGGCTGTGCACCCGCGCTCCCGTGATATAAAGATTGCCAACTTTTCAATCACTTTCTTCGGTTGCGAGATGTTGCAAGACACGATGCTTGAGTTGAACTGTGGCCGTCGCTACGGTCTGCTCGGATCCAACGGATGCGGCAAATCTTCTCTTTTGGCAGTGCTGGGCAATCGTGAAGTCCCCATTCCTGACCACATCGACATTTTCCACTTGACGCGTGAAATTCCGGCTAGCTCCAAGAGTGCCCTCGAGTGCGTAATGGAAGTCGATGAGGAACGTATCAAGCTGGAGAAAATGGCCGAACAATTGGTCGACCAGGAAGATGACGAGTCTCAGGAACAATTGATGGACATCTACGATCGTCTCGATGAAATGTCATCTGATATGGCAGAAGCTAAAGCTTCACGCATTCTCCACGGTCTTGGTTTCGATAAGATGATGCAACAGAAGGCAGCTAAAGACTTTTCTGGAGGATGGCGTATGCGAATTGCTCTTGCTAGGGCGCTTTTCGTAAAGCCGCACCTTCTCCTGCTGGACGAACCGACCAACCATCTCGATCTGGATGCGTGCGTATGGTTGGAAGAAGAACTCAAAACCTACAAACGAATTCTCGTGATCATTTCCCATTCGCAAGATTTCCTCAACGGAGTCTGTACCAACATCGTCCACATGACCCAGAAACGACTCAAATACTACACGGGTAACTACGAACAGTTCGTAAAGACCCGGCTGGAATTATTGGAAAATCAGATGAAACAATACAACTGGGAACAGGATCAGATCGCACATATGAAAAATTACATTGCCCGGTTTGGTCACGGTTCGGCCAAGTTAGCTCGTCAGGCACAGTCCAAGGAAAAGACCCTGGCAAAAATGATGGCCCAAGGTTTAACCGAGAAAGCAATCGACGAAAAGCAGCTAAACTTCTGCTTCCCGTCATGTGGCACGATCCCGCCACCGGTCATTATGGTGCAGAATGTCAGCTTCCGGTATAACGAAAAAACGCCTTTAATCTACAAGAATCTTGAATTCGGTATCGACTTGGACACGAGGTTAGCCCTTGTCGGCCCTAACGGAGCAGGCAAGAGTACCCTGCTGAAACTGCTCTACGGAGATTTAGTGCCTACATCGGGAATGATTCGCAAGAACTCCCATCTACGCATTGCCAGGTACCATCAGCACTTGCATGAATTGCTTGACATGGACATGAGTCCCCTGGATTACATGTTGAAGTCCTTCCCCGAGGTTGTGGAACGGGAGGAAATGCGTAAAATTATCGGTCGCTATGGGCTGACTGGGCGGCAACAGGTCTGTCCGATCCGGCAATTATCCGACGGCCAACGTTGCCGTGTGGTGTTTGCCTACCTGGCCTGGAAGAAACCACACCTGCTGCTGCTTGATGAACCTACCAATCACTTGGACATGGAAACGATCGATGCGCTTGCCGAAGCCATCAACGACTTCGAGGGTGGTTTGGTGTTAGTTAGTCACGATTTCCGACTTATCAATCAGGTTAGTAATGCCATTTATGTTCTAATAAATAAAATAGGGAGATTTCATTTCACTTAACCGAACGCTAAATAATTGTTATATTAATGTTATTTTGGCAAAATTATTATTCTGAGTATTCAGTGTCACGTCGTTCTTAAAAATAAGTTACATTTTCTTTTCCCTTTTCCAGGTTGCTAACGAAATTTGGATTTGCGAACATGGAACGGTCACCAAGTGGAAAGGCAACATTCTGGACTACAAGGAACATTTGAAGAAAAATATAGATAAGGAGGCAGCCAAGTAAAAAGAAGGCGCATCTATGGAGCGTTAAGTGATCAAACCGATATAGTAACCGAATAATAAATACTACAATTAAATAGCATAACAATATCCTAACTTATGCGCTATAGGCAAACAAATCTGCATCTGCAAAGCACTATAAGTATTTAGCCAAATCATAAAAAATAGTGATAATCGAACATTTAAATTGATCCACCCCAATTCCAACTCCAACAAAGCCTACACTTACTAAAACACCTCCTCTACTTAGCTCAAATGAATAATGTGGAAAACGTTCTCTAGGATCTGGTAAACCAATTTTTTTGAAAATCAGTATGACTAAATTTCTATTCTAACAAATGGACACGGTTTGAAAATAAAAGTCTGTCATTTATTTAAATAGAAGCGTGACTGATGTTAATGCCTAACGTAAATATCAGAATGTGAATTTCAGTTGGTAAGAAGCAGCAACGGATCATCTACGAATAACGTACCATTTTACAGAGGGAAATAGTGTCGCAGTTGTGAACAAACATGCATTGGTCGGCGCGGAATGATTATACACAAGCGATCGAAATTCATCTAAAAATACTACGTTATTTGTCGATGGCCCTTAGGTAGGTCATTGTTGCACCGAAAATTATGACAAATTCCTCGCAATGACAAAAAATTGTACATTTGGTAATGTTTTTGTTATTGCACTTTCGTTTATCTTATCCAGGAATAAAAAAAACAATAAAAAGAAGCATGTAGACAGCCTCACACCATCTAGGCAAAATATTTAGATATTATTTCATCCGAATTCCCAATACTACTACTCCTGTACCAACCAACAGGAGTTCCAAAGTATGCCGAAACCATTCCCCAGCACGTCAGTCATCAACACCCAGGAGTTCGCCCATAAGCTGTTGGAATCAGGACACATCGAAGAAGAGGACATAATGGTATCATTCGACGTAGCTGCATTGTTCCCTAGCGTTTCAGTGAAAGATGCTCTGAATCTTCTAGAAGATTGGCTGCTAACACAAAGGACGGAAACAACATGGCGAGGAAAGGTGAAGATGTACCTAAATCTGGCAAGGCTATGCATGACGGAGAACTACTTCGCATTTCGTGACAACTACTACAAACAGACGAAAGGAGCACCGATAAGAAATCCGCTATCACCGTTTTTGTGCGAACTGTTCATGGCGAATCTGGAGAACAACCTGCAAGAACAAGGAATACTACCTGAGAAGTGGTGGAGATACGTCGACGACATATTCAGCATCATCAACCGGGAGGATCTACCCAGGATTTTGGAAGCGATAAACAACGTGCATAAGGACATCAAATTTATCTTTGAAGAAAGAAAAGAAGGTAAACTACCTTTCTTGGATCTACTAGTCATCAGGGAAGCAAATACAAAATTGAGCCTCCAAATCTACAGGAAGCCCACGAACACCACGAGAGTCATCCCATATACAGCGAACCATTAGTACCAACATAAAATGGCAGCATTTCATCACATGATCCACAGGATGCAGACGATACCCCTGAGCGAAGATGGAAAAACTAAGGAACTACAATACATCTTGGAAACAGCGAAGATCAACGGATACTAGAAGAGGACTATACGAGCGATCATCAACAAGAAGGAAAGGACCCTACGACGAAATGGACATACAACGCTGACACCGATCGATGAGCCGCTGAAAAGAGTTTCCGTCCCATATGATAAACACATCATCAACCAGCTATGCCTTCGACTAACGAAATTCGGCATCGATCTAGTATTCTCCAGTAGAAGCAACCAACTCAAGTCTATTGGGTTCAACGAAGGATAAAGTAGAAATGTTGAATAAGGCAGGCGTTTATAAAATAAGTTGTTCGCAATGTGAAAAAATCTATGTAGGCCAAACAAAAATATCATTAGATATAAGGTTCAAGGAACATATAGCGGGAGTGAGTAAGGCGAAAAGAGAAAACGATAAGGGATTACATTACGAATTTAGATCTAAGGTAGCAGAGCATGTGTATAAGGAAAATCACCCAATTACGGCATCAAATATTTCTCGGAAAAAGTAACTGTTTTCAACTATTTTGAAACTATTGACTAGGTGTCGTTAAGAGCATCGTCGCGGAATGGAAAAAAATGTTGAAAAATTTGAAGCTTCATCCATCGGAAGATGCTTTATTCATGACGGACATAAAATGACGGATATCGAAAAAAATGACCACTTAGTAATTTTTGACCCGAAAGCTGTTCGCAAATTGTTAGTGACTTCAAATTCGCTCTGAATTCGAAAGAGTGTCGCAGTGATGCAATTGGGTAATAGTTATGTAAGCAGGATGGACACAGGGGATTGAGAATCTAAATATATTCACAAGGCTTATTTTAAAACTTTTAAAAATTATTACACTCTACACCACATCTCTAAACGTTTGCCAATTGCGTTTCTCATGTCCAATACATTTGAAACAACAGTTGTAGATGTTTACACATGTTTTGGATATCAGCCTCAATATCTGTTATCTGTGTCTACACCTTATCGATTGAAAACCGTTGAGTATTGAGATTCATCTTTTCAACAAAAGTTTGATATTTTCATCTCAATCCTACACAATTTTAAATACATGACCTGTTGTTTCGGGGAAACTTTGTAAAATAGTGAAACTCTTTCGAATTATGTTGATTTGTCCATGAAACACCTTTGCCTTGTCTTTGACATAAGTATCATTAAACACACACATAACATTTTTTTTTTAATTAAAATGGAAAAATTTGAATCTCTGTGCTTGATACCTACTGCAAAAGACTTTGGAAGTGGAATATTTATTACGTAGGGGATCTCTCATAGATTTTTTTAAAGAATTAATCGAATTTTCATCAAAAATCAGAACCTGGCTATCATGGACATCACATTATTTGGTTAAATGTTCAAACATATTATTTTGTCTGTGATATTATGTTTGAACATTTCACCAAATAATGTGATGTCCATGATAGCCAGATTCTGATTTTTGATGAAAACCGCGGTATTAGGCGATGCGCGGAATTAGGGCAGGTCACGTTTAATCGTTTATTTTAATCACTAATAATTGGAATGATTCGTAAATATTATAACAAATTGTACATTTATAGAAAGTTCTTGGATAAAGATTCTTTGCAGCATTTGCCTGCCCAGCCGCCCAGGATTGAGATCTTGTACGTTTGCCCTATGTTCCTCCAACGGTGCTTATAAATAGATTTAAGATGGGAATCCGATATCCTCTGCCATGAATAGAATAGATCACTAGAATGCCCTTCCCTCAGTTTTTCGCTCACCTATATAGTCTTTCATTTCTCGAAAACTAGTTGTTGGAAACAGTTAAAGTTTAGTTTTTTTTTTCATAATTAACTGATGCTTGTATGGAAAAACTTTAACTGTAACTGTTTTCAACAACTGGTTTACGAGAAATGAAGATTTTAAAATAGGTGGGCGAAAACTAGGGAGAGGGCGATTTCTGGGTGTCTTACCCTAGACGGAATTTCTTTCAAAAAAAATTACAGCTGGCAACTATTTCATTAAATCGCATATAATCTAGGACTAATACACAATGAATACCACATAAACAACATGTTGATTCTAACAAAAAGGATCTAATTATGTAAGAAAACAATGTATCGATTGTTGGTCGACATGCCATCAAAAGCCGTGTGTATTAGTATTCAAACCTTTCTTGGTCGACCTCTGCGTCGACCTTTCGTGTGAGACTCATCTTCAAATAAAAGTAAATAAAATTAGTCAACATGGACAAATTTCGATAACGTCAAACCAACTTACCGTCTTCTTCCGCTATCGGTTCCAATTTCGATTTCTTAGCAGGGCTATCCGCAACATCCGTATCCACACTGTCGGCATCGCTGGTTTCACGTTTCGAACCCGACGATCTCGTAGATCTGCCACTGGCAGTCGGCTTTGCCTTACCACGATCACTGGTCGTTGATTTACCCTTCGATTGATGACTGATTTTGGAACGCGAAGATCTCTTCGATGCATGACTCGCGTTCGAAACGACAGATTCTGACTCACTGTCCGCTTCTTCCTGTGACATCGAATAGCCCGCGTCTTCAGCGGAAGTGTTCAATTTACGAACCATGTCCAGTGATTTCTCTATGATGGCCGATTGGTGGCGAGTGAGGCGCCGATTCGTCGAGTACTCTGCAAACGATTCTTCATCCACTTTATTAGAGGAAGATTTCGAAGGTTTCGGAGAAGCAATGTCGGTCGCCTCCTCGGATATTGTTGGTTGTAGAGCAAGTGGCAGTTTCCTTGCCGTGATCGACCGACGAGTGCTTCTACGGCTACCAGTGCTGGCGTTGGAGATTTCCGACCTGTTATCGTCCACAATGCTATCGTTTGCTACGTCGGGCGACACATTTTTAGACTCCGTTGAATCGGTTTCCGATGTGCGACGAGTTCGACGAGAAGGAGTGCTTGTTAGCAGTTCCTTCACCAAGGAGGACGCCCTCGTAGCTCGCCTAGGTGTGAGTGCCATATCAGGTGTTGCAATGTTTGCCATCGAGGAATGCTTTTTGGATTTTGCTAAGGGAGTTTCGGGCGATCTCCCTTCGGGAGCAAGCGATGATGCTCTGGTGATACGCTTCGTTGGAGTATCTTCGAGTTGTTCCGCAGCAGACATTCGTCGCGTCTTGATTGTGCTACGAGGCGTTGATATTTCTGCATTTCCGGTAGAAATTCTTCTTGACTTTTTGACTGGAGTGCTGATTTCAGTATTTGTTGGTTCGTTCAACTGTTTTGAGATGCTGTCAGCGACTGCCGGCGACACATCAGCGTCTATTTCAGTTTTTATGGTTTCCTTGGGAACATTGTGGGTTTCATTAGTAGTGGGTGGTTCAAGTGCATTATCCGGCACTGAGCGCTCTTTACCAGACTTAGTCGGCATCATGCTAGAACTGGTACCCTCCATAGGATCTTCAACATTTGCAGCAAGGTGCAGAGACTGACTACCGATTGGTGCTTCCCTTATAATCGGTTCTTCCACATCAGCTCCTTCGGATTCGGATATCTCTTCATCGGGATGCAGGCGTTCGACGGACTGTCCGGTAGATAAATTTAGTGCCGCTGAATCATCACTCTCATCGCTCTTACTATTTTTTCGGTTGGCTTCATGAGCAACATCGGGCTTTACGGAGAGATTCATGGCAGGAACTTCTACCTCATGAGCATTTTTCGGTGGTCCAAGGAACTTATCTTCTTTTGTGTGCCTTAATGGCTCGTCCCTATTGGGAGATACTAACTTGATGTCGGCACCAGTTGCGGATTGATCCTGCCGTTCATTACCAGCCGGAACGGATAGATCCCTAGCCCTACCTGTTGAAGATTCTGGTGCTGGTTCCCGTACTTCGACTTCTTCGACAGCTTCTTGCTGTACGGATAAATCCTCCGCTTGATGGCCTTTGTTGCTGTCATTTTCCTCATCATCACTGTTCTGAACAGATGCTTCTCCTTGCGGAGGCTGTTCTTGAGCTTTCGGTTCGCTATCCGTATGGGAAGTGGATGATGTAGTAGTTGAAACCTGAACATCGCTTGAATCTTCATTTTTCACCACTCCTTGATCCATCAAATGTTCTGGAACTGTATCGGAATAGAAATCTGCAACCTGTCTATTATCTGCTGATGACTGTAAATCGGGGTACGCTGGTTCAACCACAACACCATGATCATCGCTGGCAGCCTGCTGCTCTGCAATGTCATCTCCCTTCCCATCCGAAGACGACGATGACGATGGCGATGATGATTCGCCGTCAGTGTCGATATTGGCATTTCTATTGTCATCACTCTCTGATCCACTTGAAATATTAATCACTTCCTCTACTCCCGAGCTATCAGATTCCTCACTGCTGCTAACATCATCATCTTCCTGAATTTCGTCTACGTCGGATTCCATTTCTACATCCTCCTCAGCGGATGCTTCTTCTACAATGAGATCAATCTCATCTTCCTCTTCGTCTTGCAACCTATAAAAGAGAAAAAATATCAGAGTCAAATATGCCATCCTAATACCATCAATGTTTTATTGACATGTTCATACTCACTCTTCACTGGACTCGTTTTGTTCATCTTGTTCCGCGATTACTTCCTGTACGTCATCATCATCGTCTTCATCCAATATAACGGCCGGCTTACTATCCAACACTGGAATCACCACACCCTGCTCTGTTTCAGGAGCAAAATTTTCTACGGCTTCCACATTTACTGCTGATTTAACAATACATGTCTCCTCTCCCGGATCCCTTCTACTAATGGATTCATTTAGCACTGGTTCATCACGTGACACCTCTTCTTTATCTTCTGGCTCTTGTGAATCTGTTTCCATCTCAACAACCATTTCTGCTGCAGTTTCGGCGACTTCGGTTGCTCCTGCTTCCAATTCTGCGACAAGCGCTCTCCGGGCGTTCGCCTCTAGTACCATTCGTTCCAAAGATTTTCCCGCCATGGATACCGTATGCAAAATCGGAGGCGATGGTGCAATTGGGAGTTCATCCGGGCCCATCTCTGCAGACTCCATGGATTCATCTAACTGACTATCGGCCTGTTTACTGGAAGAGTCATCGTCAACATCTTCAATGATAATGGCGATATTGTTCTCAACGGGAGTTACGGAACGCGATCGACTGTGAATCGAACGACGGCCTTTCGGTCCTGCGGAGAGGCTATTCTTTATGTCCAAACAGGTTTCATCATCGAGTGTAGCTACCGAAACTTCTGGCGAGAAGAACTCATCGTTTGAAACCATGGAGTCATTTTGAAGTTGAGGAGAGGCGGTAAAGCTCGGCTCTGCTTTCTCCACTTGTGGTGACTCCGGAAGGTCAAACCTTAGAATCTTCTCTTCGGCATCACTTATACGATGCGTTGAAGGTAGACTGATGGGTGTAGGGGAAACGCTTTTCCGGTTGAAGAAACTTTGAACCGAGGCGGTAGATTTTAGAATACCATGCGGCGTGTAGGAACTTACGCTTTCTGGTGAAGGTGGATTGTACGTAGACATCTTTTGAACAATCGGAGTCGTTAAATGTGCTGACGGTGAACGACTGAACGATTTAGTGGAAGAGTTCTCTGAATTGCCGCTGCTGAACTTGAACCAAGGTTTCATGGGTCTGAATTCCGTAAGCACGCTTTTCGGCGCTACAAACGAAGTATTGTATTGGTTGTCTGATTCCATTTTGCGTCGTTTGGTAGGTTTCTCATAATCAACAAAAATTTCAGCAGCTCTTTCTTTTTTCCCGGGAATATTGTCTTCATCCAACTTTCTCTTAGAAACTTTCACATCGAGTCTTATTGGGTAGCACACGTTACTACTTTTAGTTTGTGCATGGAACTGGAACATCCCTAGACCTGGTTTTTCTAGGAATGGTTGTGTATGTTCCAAAGGAGCAGCAGCTTCCTTGATCGCTACGATGGATTTATGGTAAACTTGATTGCGGAAGTCGGCTCGACTTCGTATCAATCGGGAGCTCAGTGGTTCAGCGGAGGGAGCTTTCATTGGGCGGAGATCTTTTTGCTCGGCATATGCCAGATAGGACAAATGTTGGGTCGTCGGTTCCAGAGCTGCATGGTATAGAGTGAGAGCTTCTTTTGGTGCTTCCAAATTGTACTCCGTAGAACGTTTTCTGCCCAGCCTATCAACCATGTGTACCGCCTCGACGAAGTCCAACTTCTGCAGCAGATGAATGAAATGTACATTGTCGGCCATGGGCTGGCGAGTTGAGGTCAAGTATTCCCTCAGAGTACGAATTTCTTCGTCCGACATAGCCAAATCGAGCAAAACCTCGTATTTTAATGAACGTAGAGTGCCTTCAAAAAAGCATTTCAGTAATTTTTTATCGTGTTTGGAACGTTGAAGTTTGAATGCTTCCGAGATGAGATTGTTCTCCAGCAAAGTTCTAAGCTCAAGAAATGACGAGATCGGCATTCCAGGTACTCGCAATGCACGTAGCGCCAAATGCGGAGAGTCGTATCGCAGTAAAGCAGAGATGAGAAACTCTCGTTGCCAGTGAGGAAATTGTTCACTTTGTGACATCGGAGACAACAGTTCCTCGATGGCACCCTGAAACGAGCGACGATCAACACATGTAAACTATGTAGAACGGGGGGATACTTACATCGATGTGACCATGATCCAGAAACCAGAATGCTTGAGTGCGCTTTATCAACGCTGAGCTTAATTTGAACACCGTAGGGAATTTAATCAAATTCTGGACGATACCACTGTATCTGGAAATAAAATAGTAGACGAGAAATAAAACTGAGCAATGGATGTTTCAGGAAATAATTCAAGCTGTTATTTTTTGTATCCCTGTGGTACTAAGGTTCACCACAGTGATTTACTGCTTATGTTCGATAATATCGTTTTATCCCAGAGAGAAGGCTAATACGCCTACCCATTCATTCAATATGACGTACAATGGATTTGTTTTAAGTCCGCCTAATTCATGATAACAAAACTTCGGAAGTATCGACGTGCTATTTTTCGTCATAAGGAAGCCATACAAACACAAAGACTCGATGTACCTCAACTAATTGCAAGTTTTCGCCAAGAGAAGGTAATTGCCGATAATTAGCACTAACTGCGTATGAACCAATCACCCATAATGAGCGCTGAATTCGGGTATACTACCCACAAACTGGGTACCAAAAACCGAAGTACCAAAAACGATGTTGGGTAGAGTGCCATTGGTATAATGCCATTTGGCATAATGCCGTTTGGCAGAATGCCATTTGGCATATAACTAAATAGATTCTCAAGGGCCATTTGGCATAAATACCATTTGGCATAACGACCATTTGACATAATGTGTTGGGTACCTCAATACCATTTTGATATAAAATAGTCAAAATCAAATGAGGACCATGTGGTCAAACGAACTTTTGCCATAATTGTTGAAAAAAGTATTTAATTCGTTGGCAGGTAGTTTTTAATAATCACGAAAATGTAAGCGAAGGTTTTGTCTTGTGCAGGGTTTGAATTCAAAGGAGAATGAGAAAATCTCTCACTTCAAGCTCTATCTGGAATAAAGGCGAATGTCGCAAGAGAGGATTCTCTTCGTCGACTTCCCCTCTTTTTTAATAAAAGTGACAAGCAGCGGATTCTTTTGTGGTTTATCACCTCAGCACGATAGAAAACAATGCGAACTTGCATTCTGAGGTGATAAACTGCAAAGCAATCCTCTGCTTGTCACTTTTATTTAAAAGAGGGGAAGTCGACGATAGAGCTTGACTTATCATGTCTGTATACACTCTCGATATGTAGCATACCGTATAAGACATGTTTCAGTAGCTGTTACGATAATGAACTGATTCGGGGGGCTACAACCCATGATAAATGTATTTTAATAAGCCCCAATTGTGGGTGGCAACGGTTCTGATGATGCATTTCAACTTGTTTTACACAGCTGTGCGAGAAAAACATGGTCCCCAACATGAAATGAGCGAGAACAACGTTTTATCAAACCCCATGGGTGGGGGCCGCCTATCCGAATCAGTTTTTTTTTGTTTGTGTTGTCTGTCATAGAAGTGACAGACGCCTAAGAGTGCTAAGACCGTTCACGGTCCATCTCGCCACTGTTATTCTTCTGTTGAAGTTTGAGTTGTTGATATGTTCTTCGTCGTCTGGTGTGCTACGGCTATATCTGTGTTTTTAACTTTTCAGGAACTGAACTATCTGTTTCATTTCGACTTCTTCATTGTTTTTCAGGATGCTTTCGAGTGGTTTGCAATATTCCAGTGCTGGGTATTCGCTTCTCTCAATGTTGTATCGAGGGCAGGTATATAGTATATGCTCCAAATCTTCTTTTTCATTGCAGTAATCACATTCTTCTTCGTCTTCCCATCCCCATTTGTATCTTCTCTCTTTAGTGAGCGTATGTCCTGTTCTTATTCTGTTCAGCATACGTTTTTCGTCCGACGTCAGTATTAGTCCTTTTGACCAAATAGTTTTTCCAGGTTCCTCCATTATTTTAAAGTGTTTTATGCCCTTCTCCGCAGATGTAATTTTATATTTCGTTTTCCAGGTTTCCCATACTTCTTCCTTTGCCAATGCTATGACGTCTGATAGAACCAAGGCGGTGAAGTCCGTTTGAGGTCCATATGTAGTTGAGACTGCTATTTCATCGGCATTTTCGTTACCGTCTATCCCTTGATGACTGGGAATCCATTGTATTTTTATGATTGGATTTTCTCTTTTTCTCAGCTCTTTAGTTATGTTCCAGGCAATGAATTTTTTTTGTATTTTAGATCTGTTTTGTAGTATCGAACAAGCGCTTTTGGAGTCTGTAAAGATGACTGCTTTCCTGTATCCTTCGTCCTTGATCGTTTTAATGGCCTTTTGTATCCCTAACAATTCTGCGTTGGTAATGGTGAAATTATTGCTAATTTTGTCCTTCTTCCGTATTCCTCCTATATTGTCTGTTAGGCCTACTGCTATCCCTGCTTCAGTTTTCGACGCATCCGTGTAGATTTCAGCATAGTCGTTGTATTTAAGTTCCTTCATGTGTAGAAAGGGTTGTTTCCAAATGATCGGGCTCCAATTGAATCATTTGTTTGAGAAACTGCATAAGTCCATTTTACACTATTTCGAGAAAACAAAAAAAAAACTGGTTTTGAACAAATTTGCACCGAATCTTTCGATTTCTTCGATACAGATAAATAGTTTGGCAAAACTCAACATCCTGGGGCACTTTCAGTGCAAAAAATGTAAGCAGTGCTCCACAATTTTTCAAAGTACGTGGACATATGTAGTTTCTCAAACAAACGAAAAAATTCTCATACATTCCTGAACAAATTTTTTTTCGTTTTTTTGCTAGAATATGTATTTTTGGACGAGGATTCAAAATATATAACAATCTCATTTTAGCCAAAAATGTCACATATGCAGTTTCTCGAACAAACGGTTCAATTATTCTTGCTTTGTTGATCTGGCACAAGTTTTGGCTCAATCCGAAGGCTATAGTGGATATCCGTATACTGTTTTCTACATCGATATGCCATATTTTCTTCCTTTGGGTATATTTGATGTACCACATCCATGTGTTTTGTTGCTATAGCTGTTAGGTACGATCCGTTACTTGCTTCTAGCCTTAGAGCTTCTCCTATGTATGGTTGGATCTGGTTTCTGTGGTAAAAGCTTTTAACTATGTCCCTCAAAGTGAGTAACTCTATCCTTTTCTCTATCGGTAGTTGTCCCGTTTCTGCATGGATGACATGTATTGGCGTGGTTTTAAGGTAGCCCATAGCACATCTCAGGTAAGCGTTCTGTACCGTCTGTAGCTTTTGTATATTTGTACTCGCTGCTCCACCGTATACTTGTGCTCCATATTCTAACTTACTCCTTATTATCGCATTTCCTATTTTAACTAATGTTTCAGAATTTGCTTATGTGTTTTTATTTCCTAACAGTAACATTATTTTGTGGGCAGCAGGGACTATGTCCAAGGGCTTGACGATCCCTCCCCAGGCCATCTGCGAGTTGTGGGGCTTGCCTAGGATGTGGTGGGGTTTGACAGTGAGCCCTGTTAAACCTCTATAAAAAGCAGCATGTATCCGCAAGTAGGCCCCACCAAAGCGACCGTGTGCCGCTCAAAGCGCACAAGCCCAAGTCCTGGTGTTAAGTGGGACGCTAAACAGCCCTGACACGACGGCCCTCCGACGAGACAGGAGGTTTGCGCAGGCCCAATAAGCCGCCTGGAAAACCAATCGTTACGAACAATATAAGAGATAATGCGACTCGATATAATCGGCAAAGACCTAGGCGACGAATACATGATCACGATTGGAAGCTTGGAACATGGAATTGCAAGTCGGTAGGTTTCTCAGGTTGCGACAGGATGATCTACGATGAATTACATCCCCGCAACTTCGACGTCGTGGCGCTGCAGGAGATTTGCTGGACAGGACAGAAAGTGTGGAAAAGCGGGCATCGAGCGGCTACCTTCTACCAAAGCTGTGGCACCACCAACGAGCTGGGAGCCGGCTTCATAGTGCTGGGGAAGATGCGCCAACGCGTGATTGGGTGGCAGCCAATCAACGCAATGATGTGCAAGCAGAGGATTAAAGGCCGTTTCTTCAACTATAGCATCATCAACGTGCACTGCCCACACGAAGGGAGACCCGACGACGAGAAAGAAGCGTAGACCGGTCATCGGACCGGATAGTCTGCACACCGTATCGAATGACAACGGCCAACGATGCATAAACTTCGCAGCCTCCCGCGGAATGGTAGTCCGAAGCACCTTCTCTCCCAGCAAAATATCCACAAGGCCACATGGAGATCACCTAACCAAGAAACGGAAAACCAAATCGACCACGTTCTAATCGACGGTAAATTCTTCTCCGACATCACGAACGTCCGCACTTACCGCAGTGCGAATATTGAATCCGACCACTACCTCGTTGCAGTATGCCTGCGCTCAAAGCTCTCGACGGTGTACAACACGCGTCGAAGTCGGACGCCGCGGCTTAACATTGGGCGGCTACAAGACGGTAGACTAGCCCAAGAATACGCGCAGCAGCTGGAAGTGGCACTTCCAACGGAAGAGCAGCTAGGCACAGCGTCTCTTGAAGATGGCTGGAGAGATATTCGATCCGCCATTGGTAGCACCGCAACCGCTGCACTTGGCACGGTGCCCCCGGATCAGAGAAATGAGATTGCTGCAACACCGCACGAGGGCGAACAAGGCACGATATAAACAGGCGCGGAACAGACAAAACTCGATTTCCGGAGGAAAAAGCGCCAGCAGGAAGATCGAGACCGTGAAGAGACGGAGCAACTGTACCGCGCTAATAACACACGAAAGTTCTATGAGAAGTTAAACCGTTCACGTAAGGGCCACGTACCACAGCCTGATATGTGTAAGGACATAAACGGGAACCTTCTTACGAACGAGCGTGAGGTGATCCAAAGGTGGCGGCAGCACTACGAAGAACACCTGAATGGCGATGTGGCAGACGAAGATGGCGGTATGGTGATGGACCTGGGAGAACGCGCGCAGGACATAATTTTACCTGCTCCGGATCTCCAGGAAATCCAGGAGGAGATTGGCCGGCTGAAGAACAACAAAGCCCCTGGGGTTGACCAACTACCAGGAGAGCTATTTCAACACGGTGGTGAAGCACTGGCTAGAGCGCTGCACTGGGTCATTATCAAGATTTGGGAGGAGGAAGTTTTGCCGCAGGAGTGGATGGAAGGTGTCGTGTGTCCCATCTACAAAAAGGGCGATAAGCTAGATTGTAGCAACTACCGCGCAATCACATTGCTGAACGCCGCCTACAAGGTACTCTCCCAAATTTTATGCCGTCGACTAGCACTAACTGCAAGGGAGTTCGTGGGGCAGTACCAGGCGGGTTTCATGGGCGAACGCTCCGCCACGGACCAGGTGTTCGCCATTCGCCAAGTACTGCAGAAATGCCGCGAATACAACGTGCCCACACATCATCTATTCATCGACTTCAAAGCTGCATATGATACAATCGATCGGGACCAGCTATGGCAGCTAATGCACGAACACGGTTTTCCGGATAAACTGACACGGTTGATCAAAGCGACGATGGATCGGGTGATGTGCGTAGTTCGAGTTTCAGGGGCATTCTCGAGTCCCTTCGAAACCCGCAGAGGGTTACGGCAAGGTGATGGTCTTTCGTGTCTGCTATTCAACATCGCTTTGGAAGGGGTAATACGAAGAGCAAGAATTTGTGTACTTGGGCTCACTGGTGACTGCCGAAAATGACACCAGCAGAGAAATTCGGAGATGCATAGTGGCTGGAAATCGTACGTACTTTGGACTCCGCAAGACGCTCCGATCGAATAGAGTTCGCCGCCGTACCAAACTGACAATCTACAAAACGCTCATTAGACCGGTAGTCCTCTACGGACACGAGACCTGGACGATGCTCGTGGAGGACCAACGCGCACTTGGAGTTTTCGAAAGGAAAGTGCTGCGTACCATCTATGGTGGGGTGCAGATGGCGGACGGTACGTGGAGGAGGCGAATGAACCACGAGTTGCATCAGCTGTTGGGAGAACCATCCATCGTTCACACCGCGAAAATCGGACGACTGCCGTGGGCCGGGCACGTAGCCAGAATGTCGGACAGTAACCTGGTGAAAATGGTTCTCGACAACGTTCCGACGGGCACAAGAAGGCGAGGTGCACAGCGGGCAAGGTGGATCGATCAGGTGGAAGATGACTTGCGGACCCTCCGTAGACTGCGTGGTTGGCGACGTGTAGCCATGGACCGAGCCGAATGGAGAAGACTCTTATATACCGCACAGGCTACTTCGGCCTTAGTCTGAATAAATAAAATAAATAATAATAAATGATAAAGAGGTAAAATATAAGATTACAATATCCGAGCTAGGAATTCAAACTACCTACAACTTGCCTACTTTTTACTATCACAGTGTTAAACGGCTTACCTTCCTTCCCCCAACACAGCAGTCATATCCATAAACGTATAGCAAAGTAAAACGTATTTCACATCAGTTCGGACGTTCGGAACCAGCACAGCTCGAAGAAGGTTCTGCATCGAATTCGGAGGATATACGCCGGTCGAATTATGCTCTATCCACATTCTCCTCAGTGCTTCGTTCGGAAATTCCCGTTCGATGAAATTATCAATGAACAGATATTTACAACTAATGTCTTCCACGCTCGCGGGATGTTTGCCCTCCGCTGGCTTCTCGTTGAGCATGGTCCTTTGTGAGGCGTAGTACGACCGTATCGCTTGATAAGGAAACGGTACCAACAAGAACTCATCAGACAGATTTACCCCATCGATGTTTCCCTCTGGCAGAAGCCCAACATTCAATAACCATTGAACCACATCTTGATAATCGGCTGCCAGTTGAACAGAGTTAGCCTGCGATTTAAGGCTTCTAAAAACTGGGAAGAAATAGACAAACTTTAACATTAACTTGTATTAGGAACTGAAAGTAATTACCTTTTTCCGGAATATATTGCTTGCATTGTGTGAAAATTAAATCATAAAGCTTAGAAAGTTGTCGCAATTGTCGTGAACAGAGGAGCAGTGTTTTCTGAGTACCGCAGTCTATTCGCCTCCCCGAAAGATCGAACAGCGGGACGCACATGTTATTGCTTAGATCCTTGAGTGCCTTGGCGCGACTCCAGATCCAATTAGTAAGGGTGGAGAGCGAAACTCCTTCTTCTGGTTCTTGGCCAAGGTGACTACCGTCGGCCCAACTGAGCGCACATTCATGCAACAGCGAGTAGCAATTGTATTCCAATGCCACTGACAGCAAATACTCTCGCTGCATGTCCAACGGCGTTTCCGAACAGTAATTGTACTCGGCGAACTGGGGCATCAAAGCCGCTCGTAGCATGACAGTATAGATTTTGCCTGGATCCATAACACAGGCAGATCCGCTCTTTTCGAAATACTCGATTATTTTATTCTGCAGTCCGGCCCAATGGTATTTGGCACAATTATCATTACTCAGCGTCATTATGTCTATAATACAAAAAGGTAATTTTTTTCTTCATTTTGCTTCGTTTAATTTATTATTGGAGTGGCATTTATATTTATTTTATTTTTTTTTTCATTTTGTTTAGCAAAGCAAAGTTACTTACCGAAGCTTAATGAATTTGGGTAGAAGTGCTCTTCCGGTCGTTGGATAGAATTAAACGGAACAAGCGAATCCGTTACCAGACAGACATTCACTGAATAATCCTTCACACTAAACACAACCGTATGGTTTAGATCTCGACGATAATCACAAATATGTGGCATTTCCGCCTTGTACCATTGGTTCAGGTCAAACACAATAATATTGGTGGCATTATTTGAACCAATCCAGCTCAATACGCACAGTGTGAGCACCTCTTCCTCCTGGCTTACAGTTTTCATTATGGATTGCACACTGAGAGGAAAGCTTCCTGGATCTTCACTTGATATCGTCAAACGAGGACCGCACGAAATAAATCCTTCGTAAACGTGCCCTTGGGGCTCAACATATTTCTCCTCGTACATTAATGTGTGCATGATAGCGAATGCTCCTTCCTCTCCAGCGTGAAATGCCCAAATGTACACACAAGCCTTTGGATCGTTCGTTGGTTCTACTAGGTTCATGCTGATTACCGGAGAATCCTCCACTGGAGGTTGCGCAACATAAATCACACATAATTCCTGTAGATCATAGATAACCATCCGGCCGTCGGCGTACCCGACTGCCATCGCCATCAAAGCAGGAAGATCGAGAATGCTGATGATGGGACTCCCTTCTTCTTCCAATGGATCCAACTGCAAACCGAAATAGATGTTCCTTTTTTTAACCAACTCGTGGCTCGCTGCAATCTGTTCAGGATCAGTGCTGGAAAACTCGACATGGCATTGATTTTTTTCCAACTTGTTCATCATTAGGCGTCGCCCAAATATTGCTGAAAATAATTAAATTTGAATCGTAGGATAAAACTTGGCATTGCTAAGGACATACAATTGTCTTCAAACTTGAGACAAGCATCTATAAGCAGAACTTTCCCACTGGCAGTTCCAACCACCAGGCATCCACTGAACTTTGCTATTCGACCCCTGCTGTAGGATTGTCTACTAATTGACTGTAAGCAGGCCAGCTTTTCATTTA
Organism: Armigeres subalbatus; assembly: GCF_024139115.2. Taxonomy (NCBI): domain Eukaryota; kingdom Metazoa; phylum Arthropoda; class Insecta; order Diptera; family Culicidae; genus Armigeres; species Armigeres subalbatus. The sequence goes on from NC_085141.1 coordinate 192,028,273, forward strand.
CATCGATGCGCCCCAGTATGCGTGATCCTTGCACTGCTAGAACCACTACGATGCCGGTATCGTCTTCCAGTTGAATACCCACCGCAACTATGCAGCAGTTGGTTTCCTCAAGGGGCATTTCTTGTACACTGCATATTACACTATTCCGAGTTCTGTTTCAAAGAAAAATACGAATATAAACCTTTTTATCAGATTGCAATCCTAAGATTAAACTAAACAGATTTAAAAAAAAAATCATTCACTGTGAAATATATTTGAATACTGTGTAACATTTGTAACTTACTTTGAATCTTGGTCGAAGCTATGGGACATCAACTTGGCACCAGTTTTGGTACTCAACACCGTAAATAGTGACCCACTAGCCACCCATCCCAGCGAGCCTTCTTTCAGGAAACCACCAATGGCTAAAAAGGACATAAAAAGCATATCACCAAAATTCGTGTAAATATCACCAAATCTTACTTCTTCGAGGCAATTCTTCCGCTTCATCTTGGGAGCTGTCACGAATGTTGGTGTGTCGCTCCGACAGCTCCGAATGCTGGATTTCCATTACATTTTTCAACGTAAGATGTATCTCGCTCGACCACATTGTAAACTTAGCGCATCAGTATCACGAACAATACTTTTTCAATAATGAAATTTCACCTAAATTTCAACTAAAACCTTCCGGCGATTGGAAATTTTTTGAAAAAACGAGAAGTAAACACAAAACGCGGCGACGGACAACTACCCGGTGAGCCCGCGGCCATCAACAGACGAATGACGGAGGAAGAGCAAATGTCACAAAGCCAGAGTCGCGTGCACGAAAAGCATTCAGGGCAGTGAGGCCAGCCAAACAAAAAAGAGCGATGTTTACATTTTATACTCCGTGCATGGCAGGAATTGGAAAATGTATTTCCCGTATTTCCAATCTAGTTTCCGCGAGCATTGCAAAAATCGATTTTTTCATCTGCTTTTGTGAACAAAGATTCAAACGTCGATTTGACGAATCGGATAGCACTCCCACGCAAACCAACACCATCAACAGGTAGCCGATGCCTTCACCTACTTGTTGATGGTGCTGATTTGCGTGGGAGTGCTATCAGATTTGTCAAATCGACGTTTGAATCTTTGTTTACAAAAGCAGATAAGTCGTTTTGAAAATTTGGTACTGATTTATCCAACTCGACAAGTGTTTCGGTACAAAGTGGACTGTAGGGTTTCGGAATGTAAGCAACGCTTGCTAGTTCTTTTTTTGGAATAAAAAATCACGCGCACTTTCAAAAAAGTAAACTTAATAAATTGTTTTATTCGCGACGACTGTACTTAAACTAAAAATTTACTGGCTTTTTCTTCGGGCAAATGTTTCACATCAGGCTCAGGAACAAGATTCATAGAATGACCAATTTAAAAATACGAGACGATTCATCCTTGGACTGAAAATCTCGCTAATAAAGACAAAAAAAAATTAAAAAAAAGTAGAGGGTTGAATCAAAGACACGACCACAAAATCAACGTAGAATTCAAGGATCATATTATGATTCCAGTTGAAAATCGAATTTCGAAGTCGCGAAACCCGATTTTATTCGCGTTCAACTTATAGCGCATCATTGCGCAACTGGTGCACATTATTCGCAACCAGATGCGCTATACAGCGCACCAGATGCGCAGTGATGAAACTTGCGACTAATAGGAGAAAAATTGATTGTCGTGAGTTCAAAAATTCGGTTTTGAGCTGCACATATAATATCAATAATGTTGGAGCTGGATGGCTGTATATTTTTATTTGAGGCTAACAAAATAAATGGAAGAAGTACTTAATTTATTTCGTGTATTCCCGGATAAAAATATACAGTAACTTGTATGACATAACCCATTGAAATACAATAGATTGTGTGGTAAACAATACAAACTATTGTATGCTTATTGTAAAATGTCTACGGTTGTAAAAGATCTTTATTGTACTTACATTCAAATAACAATATATTTAAGTGTTACCAATACATTCTATTATATTTTTATTGTTCGCTTATGTTTAGTATTGCTCATCCAGAAACTAAACAAATATATAAAAGTATTCGGTTGGGAAATCTAAATTCGTCTAATGTGATTGAATTAATATATTTTTGGGATATTTCATGGATTTATTATATTGATGAAATAACAATTGAAAACAATAAAATTACAATAGCTTTGCTAATTAAATGAATGAAAATGTTTAAACGATTCTCAAGTAATATATTTTCATATTGCAGGTCTAGAAATGTTATGCAATAAAAGTTTGAATTCAAAAAAAAAAGGGAACAAAAACTTTTGCTCATCATTTTACTCGGAGAATGGCTAGATTCAGTGAACTAGGCTAGAGTGAACTCATAAATAAACGGTTCTCCGCGTGTGATTAAGAGAAGAAAATAAAATCAATTCAGGATTGGAATCGTGATCGCTTCCGTGACAATTATTGTGCTAAAAATTAAACAAACTGAAGAACGATTCAATACGGCAGATACCGAACGGCAGCAGCTGCGAGAGTTGGTACGATTTCTGCAGGAAAAATACTTCGCATTGGAGCATCAAAACGAAATCCTACGAGGAGAAAATGACATGAAGGTAGAGATAATATTTCGAGCCAACATTGAAACGAAGGATCTTTACAACACAATCATGGATCTGCGGGGAATTATTCGGGTGTTTTTCCGAGTATGGCCACCACTAGCATCCGTGGCAGACCGATTGGAGTGTGCCTGGAAGTATCTGAACGAGCAGTCACTGGTCATCAGATCGTCGCCACCGATGGAAGCAATAAGCGAATGGAGTTCAATCGAGAACAACGCAGGACTCAGGAGGACATTTATTCAAACGTGGGCACCCTTGATCCAATCAGCCTGGATGGGTACAACAAAGAACGTCTTGCCCGAACAGGACAGCAATTAAAATTAGGTGAGAGAATTCCGTTCTATATATTATTAATATACATAATGCCTCGGGCTGAAAGTCTCGGCAATAAAGAACAAAATAAAAAGGAAGAGGAAGAGCGGGATTGCCAACTTCCTATTGTTAACATTTCGTGGATAAGAGGCGGGTTCTTATCCCCATATATTGCGTCAATCTGAGAATAATGAGGGCTAGATTGTATTATTGTATGCACGAAATTTCTTCCGGAAGGAGATTTTCAATTGATCCCGTAGATTCGCATTAGTGTATCTGCTTATGGAACTGTGTAGACAGTAGACACCAGGTCAAGGTCATCCACCCAGAACGCATTCTCATTTGCACCTGGGCACTGGTCTGTGCGAAATCAAATCAGTGGTAGATTCAAATACTCCACCTGATTTTATTATAATCTTTATTAAAGAGGTTTTTAGCCCAAGACTAGTTCACCTCCGTACTCCACCTGAGTTTTATTCAGAGGATTATTCTCAAAATTTATTAGTACGAAACAAGACACCAGGTCGAGGTCATCAACCTCGCTCGCATCCACATGCACCTGGGTACTGGTCAGTGGAAAATTCATTCAATTGTAGATTCAAATATCAACCTGAGTTTTATTCTAATGACTGATCTCAAATTTATGTAGGCGCATAAAACTGTGTAAGGCACAGGAGAGGTCACCAACCCCGCTCGCATCCACATATGCACCTGGGTACCAGTGGAAAATTCATTCAATTGTAGATTCAAATATTTATCTCAAAAATTTATGTAGGCGCACAAAACTGTGTAAGGCACCAGGACGAGGTCACAACCCGCTCGCATCCACATATGCACCTGGGTACTGGTGGAAAATTCATTCAATTGTAGATTCAAATATCAACCTGAGTTTTATTCTAATGACTGATCTCAAAAATTTATGTAGGCGCAAAACTGTGTAAGGCACCAGGACGAGGTCACCAACCCCTGCTCGCATCCACATATGCACCTGGGTACTGCTCAGTGGAAAATTCATTCAATTGTAGATTCAAAGTTTTATTCTAATGACTGATCTCAAAAATTTATGTAGGCGCACAAACTGTGTAAGGCACCAGGAGAGGTCACCAACCCGCTCGCATCCACATATGCACCTGGGTACTGGTCAGTGGAAAATTCATCAATTGTAGATTCAAATATTTATCTCAAAAATTTATGTAGGCGCACAAAACTGTGTAAGGCACCAGGACGAGGTCACCAACCCTGCTCGCATCCACATATGCACCTGGGTACTGGTCAGTGGAAAATTCATTCAATTGTAGATTCAAATATCAACCTGAGTTTTATTCTAATGACTGATCTCAATTTATGTAGGCGCATAAAACGTGTAAGGCACCAGGACGAGGTCACAACCCGCTCATCCACATATGCACCTGGGTACTGGCAGTGGAAAATTCATTCAATTGTAGATTCAAATATCAACCTGAGTTTTATTCTAATGACTGATCTCAAAATTTATGTAGGCGCATAAAACTGTGTAAGGCACCAGGACGAGGTCACCAACCCCGCCTGCATCCACATATGCACCGTACTGGTCAGTGGAAAATTCATTCAATTGTAGATTCAAATATCAACCTGAGTTTTATTCTAATGACTGATCTCAAAAATTTATGTAGGCGCATAAAACTGTGTAAGGCACCAGGACGAGGTCACCAACCCGCTCGCATCCACATATGCACCTGGGTACTGCTCAGTGGAAAATTCATTCAATTGTAGATTCAAAGTTTTATTCTAATGACTGATCTCAAAATTTATGTAGGCGCACAAAACTGTGTAAGGCACCAGGACGAGGTCACAACCCCGCTCGCATCCACATATGCACCTGGGTACTGGCTAAAATTCATTCAATTGTAGATTCAAATATCAACCTGAGTTTTATTCTAATGACTGATCTCAAAAATTTATGTAGGCGCATAAACTGTGTAAGGCACGACGAGGTCACCAACCCTGCCTGCATCCACATATGCACCTGGGTACTGGTCAGGGAAAATTCATTCAATTGTAGATTCAAATATTTATCTCAAAAATTTATGTAGGCGCACAAAACTGTGTAAGGCACCAGGACGAGGTCACCAACCCCGCTCGCATCCACATATGCACCTGGGTACTGGTCAGTGGAAAATTCATTCAATTGTAGATTCAAATATTTATCTCAAAAATTTATGTAGGCGCACAAAATGTAAGGCACCAGGACGAGGTCACAACCCCGCTCGCATCCCATATGCAACTGGGTACTGGTCAGTGGAAAATTCATTCAATTGTAGATTCAAATATTTATCTCAAAAATTTATGTAGGCGCACAAAACTGTGTAAGGCACCAGGACGAGGTCACAACCCCGCTCGCATCCACATATGCACCTGGGTACTGCAGTGGAAAATTCATTCAATTGTAGATTCAAATATCAACCTGAGTTTTATCTAATGACTGATCTCAAAAATTTATGTAGGCGCATAAAACTGTGTAAGGCACCAGGACGAGGTCACCAACCCCGCTCGCATCCACATATGCACCTGGGTACTGTCAGTGGAAAATTCATTCAATTGTAGATTCAAAGTTTTATTCTAATGACTGATCTCAAAAATTTATGTAGGCGCACAAAACTGTGTAAGGCACCAGGACGAGGTCACCAACCCCGCTCGATCCACATATGCACCTGGGTACTGCTCAGTGGAAAATTCATTCAATTGTAGATTCAAAGTTTTATTCTAATGACTGATCTCAAAAATTTATGTAGGCGCATAAAACTGTGTAAGGCACCAGGACGAGGTCACCAACCCCGCTCGCATCCACATATGCACCTGGGTACTGCTCAGTGGAAAATCTATTCAATTGTAGATTCAAAGTTTTATTCTAATGACTGATCTCAAAATTTATGTGTAGCGCACAAAACTGTGTAAGGCACCAGGACGAGGTCACCAACCCTGCCTGCATCCACATATGCACCTGGGTACTTCAGTGGAAAATTCATTCAATTGTAGATTCAAATATTTATCTCTAAAAATTTATGTAGGCGCACAAAACTTGTAAGGCACCAGGACGAGGTCACAACCCTGCCTGCATCCACATATGCACCTGGGTACTGCTCAGTGGAAAATTCATTCAATTGTAGATTCAAATATCAACCTGAGTTTTATTCTAATGAGATCTCAAAAATTTATGTAGGCGCATAAAACTGTGTAAGGCACCAGGACGAGGTCACCAACCCCGCTCGCATCCACATATGCACCTGGGTACTGGTCAGTGGAAAATTCATTCAATGTAGATTCAAATATTTATCTCAAAAATTTATGTAGGCGCACAAAACTGTAAGGCACCAGGACGAGGTCACCAACCCTGCTCGCATCCACATATGCACCTGGGTACCTCAGTGGAAAATTCATTCAATTGTAGATTCAAAGTTTTATTCTAATGACTGATCTCAAAATTTATGTAGGCGCACAAAACTGTAAGGCACCAGGACGAGGTCACCAACCCCGCTGCATCCACATATGCACCTGGGTACTGGCAGTGGAAAATTCATTCAATTGTAGATTCAAATATCAACCTGAGTTTTATTCTAATGACTGATCTCAAAATTTATGTAGGCGCATAAAACTGTGTAAGGCACCAGGACGAGGTCACAACCCGCTCGCATCCACATATGCACCTGGGTACTGCTCAGTGGAAAATTCATTCAATTGTAGATTCAAAATCAACCTGAGTTTTATTCTAATGACTGATCTCAAATTTTGTAGGCGCATAAACTGTGTAAGGCACCAGGACGAGGTCACCAACCCTGCTCGCATCCACATATGCACCTGGGTACTGCTCAGTGGAAAATTCATTCAATTGTAGATTCAAAGTTTTATTCTAATGACTGATCTCAAAATTTATGTAGGGCACAAAACTGTGTAAGGCACCAGGACGAGGTCACCAACCCGCTCGCATCCACATATGCACCTGGGTACTGGTCAGTGAAAATTCATTCAATTGTAGATTCAAATATTTATCTCAAAAATTTGTAGGCGCACAAAACTGTGTAAGGCACCAGGACGAGGTCACCAACCGCTCGCATCCACATATGCACCTGGGTACTGGTCAGTGGAAAATTCATTCAATTGTAGATTCAAATATCAACCTGAGTTTTATTCTAATGACTGATCTCAAAAATTTATGTAGGCGCACAAAACTGTGTAAGGCACCAGGACGAGGTCACCAACCCCGCTCGCATCCACATATGCACCTGGGTACTGGTCAGTGGAAAATTCATTCAATTGTAGATTCAAATATTTATCTCAAAAATTTATGTAGGCGCACAAAACTGTGTAAAGCACAGGACGAGGTCACCAACCCGCTCGCATCCACATATGCACCTGGGTACTGGTCAATGTAAAATTCATTCAATTGTAGATTCAAATATCAACTGAGTTTTATTCTAATGACTGATCTCAAAATTTATGTAGGCGCATAAAACTGTGTAAGGCACCAGGACGAGGTCACCAACCCTGCTCGCATCCACATATGCACCTGGGTACTGGTCAGTGGAAAATTCATTCAATTGTAGATTCAAATATTTATCTCAAAATTTATGTAGGCGCACAAAACTGTGTAAGGCACCAGGACGAGGTCACCAACCCCGCTCGCATCCACATATGCACCTGGGTACTGGTCAGTGGAAAATTCATTCAATTGTAGATTCAAATATCAACCTGAGTTTTATTCTAATGACTGATCTCAAAAATTTATGTAGGCGCATAAAACGTGTAAGGCACCAGGACGAGGTCACCAACCCGCTCGCATCCACATATGCACCTGGGTACTGGTCAGTGGAAAATTCATTCAATTGTAGATTCAAATATTTATCTCAAAAATTTATGTAGGCGCATAAACTGTGTAAGGCACCAGGACGAGGTCACCAACCCCGCCTGCATCCACATATGCACCTGTACTGGTCAGTGGAAAATTCATTCAATTGTAGATTCAAATATTTATCTCAAAAATTTATGTAGGCGCAAAAACTGTGTAAGGCACCAGGACGAGGTCACCAACCCGCTCGCATCCACATATGCACCTGGGTACTGGTCAGTGGAAAATTCATTCAATTGTAGATTCAAATATTTATCTCAAAATTTATGTAGGCGCACAAAACTGTGTAAGGCACCAGGACGGTCACCAACCCTGCTCCCACATATGCACCTGGGTACTGGTCAGTGGAAAATTCATTCAATTGTAGATTCAAATATCAACCTGAGTTTTATTCTAATGATATCTCAAAAATTTATGTAGGCGCATAAAACTGTGTAAGGCACCAGGAGAGGTCACCAACCCCGCTCGCATCCACATATGCACCTGGGTACTGGTCAGTGGAAAATTCATTCAATTGTAGATTCAAATATCAACCTGAGTTTATTCTAATGACTGATCTCAAAATTTATGTAGGCGCATAAAACTGTGTAAGGCACCAGGACGAGGTCACAACCCCGCTCGCATCCACATATGCACCTGGGTACTGGTCAGTGGAAAATTCATTCAATTGTAGATTCAAATATCAACCTGAGTTTTATTCTAATGACTGATCTCAAAAATTTATGTAGGCGCATAAACTGTGTAAGGCACCAGGACGAGTCCACAACCCGCTCGCATCCACATATGCACCTGGGTACTCAGTGGAAAATTCATTCAATTGTAGATTCAAAGTTTTATTCTAATGACTGATCTCAAAAAGTGCAAACTGTGTAGGCACCAGGACGAGGTCACCAACCCGCTCGCATCCACATATGCACCTGGGTACTGTCAGTGGAAAATTCATTCAATTGTAGATTCAAATATCAACCTGAGTTTTATTCTAATGACTGATCTCAATTTATGTAGGCGCATAAAACTGTGTAAGGCACCAGGAGAGGTCACCAACCCCTCCGCATCCACATATGCACTGGGTACTGGCTCAGTGGAAAATTCATTCAATTGTAGATTCAAAGTTTTATTCTAATGACTGATCTCAAAAATTTAAGTAGGCGCACAAAACTGTGTAAGGCACCAGGACGAGGTCACAACCCGCTCGCATCCACATATGCACTGGTACTGGTCAGTGAAAATTCATTCAATTGTAGATTCAAATATCAACCTGAGTTTTATTCTAATGACTGATCTCAAAATTTATGTAGGCACAAAACTGTGTAAGGCACCAGGACGAGGTCACAACCCCGCTCGCATCCACATATGCACCTGGGTACTGCTCAGTGGAAAATTCATTCAATTGTAGATTCAAATATCAACCTGAGTTTTATTCTAATGACTGATCTCAAAAATTTATGTAGGCGCATAAAACGTGTAAGGCAAAGGACGAGGTCACCAACCCCGCTCGCATCCACATATGCACCTGGGTACTGGCAGTGGAAAACATTCAATGAGATTCAAAGTTTTATTCTAATGACTGATCTCAAAATTTATGTAGGCGCACAAAACTGTGTGACCAGGACGAGGTCACCAACCCGCTCGCATCCACATATGCACCTGGGTACTGGTCAGTGGAAAATTCATTCAATTGTAGATTCAAATATTTATCTCAAAAATTTATGTAGGCGCACAAACTGTGTAAGGCACCAGGACGAGGTCACCAACCCGCTCATCCACATATGCACCTGGGTACTGGTCAATGTAAATTCATTCAATTGTAGATTCAAATATCAACCTGAGTTTTATTCTAATGACTGATCTCAAAATTTATGTAGGCGCATAAAACTGTGTAAGGCACCAGGACGAGGTCACCAACCCCGCTCGCATCCACATATGCACCTGGGCATGGTCAGTGGAAAATCTATTCAATTGTAGATTCAAATATTTATCTCAAAAATTTATGTAGGCGCACAAACTGTGTAAGGCACCAGGACGAGGTCACCAACCCTGCTCGCATCCACATATGCACCTGGACTGGTCAGTGGAAAATTCATTCAATTGTAGATTCAAATATCAACCTGAGTTTTATTCTAATGACTGATCTCAAAAATGTAGGCGCATAAAACTGTGTAAGGCACCAGGACGAGGTCACAACCCCGCCTGCATCCACATATGCACCTGGGTACTGGTCAGTGGAAAATTCATTCAATTGTAGATTCAAATATTTATCTCAAAAATTTATGTAGGCGCACAAACTGTGTAAGGCACCAGGACGAGGTATCCAACCCCGCTCGCATCCACATATGCACCTGGGTACTGGTCAGTGGAAAATCTCAATTGTAGATTCAAATATTTATCTCAAAAATTTATGTAGGCGCACAAAACGTGTAAGGCACCAGGACGAGGTCACAACCCCGCTCGCATCCACATAGCACCTGGGTACTGGTCAGTGGAAAATTCATTCAATTGTAGATTCAAATATCAACCTGAGTTTTATTCTAATGACTGATCTCAAAATTTATGTAGGCGCATAAACTGTGTAAGGCACCAGGACGAGGTCACCAACCCTGCTCATCCACATATGCACCTGGGTACTGCTCAGTGGAAAATTCATTCAATTGTAGATTCAAAGTTTTACTAATGACTGATCTCAAAATTTATGTAGGCGCATAAACGTGTAAGGCACCAGGACGAGGTCACCAACCCTGCCTGCATCCACATATGCACCTGGGTACTCAGTGGAAAATTCATTCAATTGTAGATTCAAATATTTATCTCAAAAATTTATGTAGGCGCACAAAACTGTGTAAGGCACCAGGACGAGGTCACCAACCCCGCTCGCATCCACATATGCACCTGGGTACTGGCAGTGGAAAATTCATTCAATTGTAGATTCAAATATCAACCTGAGTTTTATTCTAATGACTGATCTCAAAATTTATGTAGGCGCATAAAACTGTGTAAGGCACCAGGACGAGGTCACAACCCTGCCTGCATCCACATATGCACCTGGGTACTGCTCAGTGGAAAATTCATTCAATTGTAGATTCAAAGTTTTATTCTAATGACTGATCTCAAAAATTTATGTAGGCGCACAAACTGTGTAAGGCACCAGGACGAGGTCACCAACCCGCCTGCATCCACATATGCACCTGGGTACTGGTCAGTGGAAAATTCATTCATAGATTCAAATATCAACCTGAGTTTTATTCTATGACTGATCTCAAAAATTTATGTAGGCGCATAAAACTGTGTAAGGCACCAGGACGAGGCACCAACCCTGCCTGCATCCACATATGCACCTGGGTACTGGCAGTGGAAAATTCATTCAATTGTAGATTCAAATATTTATCTCTCAAAATTTATGTAGGCGCACAAACTGTGTAAGGCACCAGGACGAGGTCACAACCCCGCTCGCATCCACATATGCACCTGGGTACTGGTCAGTGAAAATTCATTCAATTGTAGATTCTAATGACTGATCTCAAAAATTTATGTAGGCGCATAAAACTGTGTAAGGCACCAGGACGAGGTCACCAACCCCGCTCGCATCCACATATGCACCTGGGTACTGCTCAGTGGAAAATTCATTCAATTGTAGATTCAAATATCAACCTGAGTTTTATTCTAATGACTGATCTCAAAAATTTATGTAGGCGCATAAAACTGTGTAAGGCACCAGGACGAGGTCACCAACCCTGCTCGCATCCACATATGCACCTGGGTACTGCTCAGTGGAAAATTCATTCAATTGTAGATTCAAATATCAACCTGAGTTTTATTCTAATGACTGATCTCGAAAATTGATGTAAGCGCATAAAATTGTGTAAGGCATCAGGTCGAGGTCACCAACCCCGCTCGCATCCACATATGCACCTGGGTACTGGTCAGTGGAAAATTCATTAAATTGTAGATTCAAATATCAACCTGAGTTTTATTCTAATGACTGATCTCAAAAATTGATGCAATCGCTTAAAACTGTGTAAGGCACCAGGTCGAGGTCATCAACCCCGCTCGCATCCACATATGCACCTGGGTACTGGTCAGTGGAAAATTCATTCAATTGTAGATTCAAATATCAACCTGAGTTTTATTCTAATGACTGATCTCAAAAATTGATGTAAGCGCATAAAACTGTGTAAGGCACCAGGTCGAGGTCATCAACCTCGCTCGCATCCACATATGCACCTGGGTACTGGTCAGTGGAAAATTCATTCAATTGTAGATTCAAATATCAACCTGAGTTTTATTCTAATGACTGATCTCAAAATTTATGTAGGCGCATAAAACTGTGTAAGGCACCAGGACGAGGTCACCAACCCGCTCGCATCCACATATGCACCTGGGTGCTACTCAGTGGAAAATTCATTCAATTGTAGATTCAAATATCAACCTGAGTTTTATTCTAATGACTGATCTCAAAAATTTATGTAGGCGCATAAACTGTGTAAGGCACCAGGTCAAGGTCATCAACCCCGCTCGCATCCACATATGCACCTGGGTACTGGTCAGTGGAAAATTCATTCAATTGTAGATTCAAATATCAACCTGAGTTTTATTCTAATGACTGATCTCAAAAATTGATGTAAGCGCATAAAACTGTGTAAGGCACCAGGTCGCTCGCATCCACATATGCACCTGGGTACTGGTCAGTGGAAAATTCATTCAATTGTAGATTCAAATATCAACCTGAGTTTTATTCTAATGACTGATCTCAAAAATTGATGTAAGCGCATAAAACTGTGTAAGGCACCAGGTCGAGGTCATCAACCCCTCTCGCATCCACATATGCACCTGGGTACTGGTCAGTGGAAAATTCATTAAATTGTAGATTCAAATATCAACCTGAGTTTTATTCTAATGACTGATCTCAAAAATTTATGTAGGCGCATAAAACTGTGTAAGGCACCAGGACGAGGTCACCAACCCCGCTCGCATCCACATATGCACCTGGGTACTGGTCAGTGGAAAATTCATTCAATTGTAGATTCAAAGTTTTATTCTAATGACTGATCTCAAAAATTATGTAGGCGCACAAAACTGTGTAAGGCACCAGGACGAGGTCACCAACCCGCTCGCATCCACATATGCACCTGGGTACTGGTCAGTGGAAAATTCATTCAATTGTAGATTCAAATATCAACCTGAGTTTTATTCTAATGACTGATCTCAAAAATTGATGTAAGCGCATAAAACTGTGTAAGGCATCAGGTCGAGGTCACAAACCCCGCTCGCATCCACATATGCACCTGGGTACTGGTCAGTGGAAAATTCATTCAATTGTAGATTCAAATATCAACCTGAGTTTTATTCTAATGACTGATCTCAAAAATTGATGTAAGCGCTTAAAACTGTGTAAGGCACCAGGTCGAGGTCATCAACCTCGCTCGCATCCACATATGCACCTGGGTACTGGTCAGTGGAAAATTCATTCAATTGTAGATTCAAATATCAACCTGAGTTTTATTCTAATGACTGATCTCGAAAATTGATGTAAGCGCATAAAATTGTGTAAGGCATCAGGTCGAGGTCACCAACCCCGCTCGCATCCACATATGCACCTGGGTACTGGTCAGTGGAAAATTCATTAAATTGTAGATTCAAAGTTTTATTCCTAATGACTGATCTCAAAATTTATGTAGGCGCATAAAACTGTGTAAGGCACCAGGACGAGGTCACCAACCCCGCTCGCATCCACATATGCACCTGGGTACTGGTCAGTGGAAAATTCATTCAATTGTAGATTCAAATATTTATCGCAAAAATTTATGTAGGCGCACAAAACTGTGTAAGGCACCAGGACGAGGTCACCAACCCCGCTCGCATCCACATATGCACCTGGGTACTGCTCAGTGGAAAATTCATTCAATTGTAGATTCAAATATCAACCAGAGTTTTATTCTAATGACTGATCTCAAAAAATTTATGTAGGCGCATAAAACTGTGTAAGGCACCAGGACGAGGTCACCAACCCCGCTCGCATCCACATATGCACCTGGGTACTGCTCAGTGGAAAATTCATTCAATTGTAGATTCAAAGTTTTATTCTAATGACTGATCTCAAAAATTTATGTAGGCGCACAAAACTGTGTAAGGCACCAGGACGAGGTCACCAACCCCGCTCGCATCCACATATGCACCTGGGTACTGGTCAGTGGAAAATTCATTCAATTGTAGATTCAAATATTTATCTCAACATCTTATGTAGGCGCACAAAACTGTGTAAGGCACCAGGACGAGGTCACCAACCCCGCTCGCATCCACATATGCACCTGGGTACTGCTCAGTGGAAAATTCATTCAATTGTAGATTCAAATATCAACCTGAGTTTTATTCTAATGACTGATCTCAAAAATTTATGTAGGCGCATAAAACTGTGTAAGGCACCAGGACGAGGTCACCAACCCCGCTCGCATCCACATATGCACCTGGGTACTGGTCAGTGGAAAATTCATTCAATTGTAGATTCAAATATTTATCTCAAAAATTTATGTAGGCGCACAAAACTGTGTAAGGCACCAGGACGAGGTCACCAACCCCGCTCGCATCCACATATGCACCTGGGTACTGGTCAGTGGAAAATTCATTCAATTGTAGATTCAAATATTTATCTCAAAAATTTATGTAGGCGCACAAAACTGTGTAAGGCACCAGGACGAGGTCACCAACCCTGCTCGCATCCACATATGCACCTGGGTACTGGTCAGTGGAAAATTCATTCAATTGTAGATTCAAAGTATTATTCTAATGACTGATCTCAAAAATTGATGTAAGCGCTTAAAACTGTGTAAGGCACCAGGTCGAGGTCATCAACCTCGCTCGCATCCACATATGCACCTGGGTACTGGTCAGTGTAAAATTCATTCAATTGTAGATTCAAATATCAACCTGAGTTTTATTCTAATGACTGATCTCAAAAATTGATGTAAGCGCATAAAACTGTGTAAGGCACCAGGTCGAGGTCATCAACCTCGCTCGCATCCACATATGCACCTGGGTACTGGTCAGTGTAAAATTCATTCAATTGTAGATTTAAATATCAACCTGAGTTTTATTCTAATGACTGATCTCAAAATTTATGTAGGCGCATAAAACTGTGTAAGGCACCAGGACGAGGTCACCAACCCTGCTCGCATCCACATATGCACCTGGGTACTGGTCAGTGGAAAATTCATTCAATTGTAGATTCAAAGTTTTATTCTAATGACTGATCTCAAAAATTTATGTAGGCGCACAAAACTGTGTAAAGGCACCAGGACGAGGTCACCAACCCTGCCTGCATCCACATATGCACCTGGGTACTGCTCAGTGGAAAATTCATTCAATTGTAGATTCAAAGTTTTATTCTAATGACTGATCTCAAAAATTTATGTAGGCGCACAAAACTGTGTAAGGCACCAGGACGAGGTCACCAACCCCGCTCGCATCCACATATGCACCTGGGTACTGGTCAGTGGAAAATTCATTCAATTGTAGATTCAAATATCAACCTGAGTTTTATTCTAATGACTGATCTCAAAAATTTATGTAGGCGCATAAAACTGTGTAAGGCACCAGGACGAGGTCACCAACCCCGCTCGCATCCACATATGCACCTGGGTACTGCTCAGTGGAAAATTCATTCAATTGTAGATTCAAAGTTTTATTCTAATGACTGATCTCAAAAATTTATGTAGGCGCACAAAACTGTGTAAGGCACCAGGACGAGGTCACCAACCCCGCTCGCATCCACATATGCACCTGGGTACTGGTCAGTGGAAAATTCATTCAATTGTAGATTCAAAGTTTTATTCTAATGACTGATCTCAAAAATTTATGTAGGCGCACAAAACTGTGTAAGGCACCAGGACGAGGTCACCAACCCCTGCTCGCATCCACATATGCACCTGGGTACTGGTCAGTGGAAAATTCATTCAATTGTAGATTCAAATATCAACCTGAGTTTTATTCTAATGACTGATCTCAAAAATTTATGTAGGCGCATAAAACTGTGTAAGGCACCAGGACGAGGTCACCAACCCGCTCGCATCCACATATGCACCTGGGTACTGCTCAGTGGAAAATTCATTCAATTGTAGATTCAAAGTTTTATTCTAATGACTGATCTCAAAAATTTATGTAGGCGCACAAAACTGTGTAAGGCACCAGGACGAGGTCACCAACCCTGCTCGCATCCACATATGCACCTGGGTACTGGTCAGTGGAAAATTCATTCAATTGTAGATTCAAAGTTTTATTCTAATGACTGATCTCAAAATTTATGTAGGCGCATAAAACTGTGTAAGGCACCAGGACGAGGTCACCAACCCTGCTCGCATCCACATATGCACCTGGGTACTGGTCAGTGGAAAATTCATTCAATTGTAGATTCAAAGTTTTATTCTAATGACTGATCTCAAAAATTTATGTAGGCGCACAAAACTGTGTAAGGCACCAGGACGAGGTCACCAACCCTGCTCGCATCCACATATGCACCTGGGTACTGGTCAGTGGAAAATTCATTCAATTGTAGATTCAAATATTTATCTCAAAAATTTATGTAAGCGCATAAAACTGTGTAAGGCACCAGGTCGAGGTCATCAACCTCGCTCGCATCCACATATGCACCTGGGTACTGGTCAGTGGAAAATTCATTCAATTGTAGATTCAAATATCAACCTGAGTTTTATTCTAATGACTGATCTCAAAAATTTATGTAGGCGCATAAAACTGTGTAAGGCACCAGGACGAGGTCACCAACCCCGCTCGCATCCACATATGCACCTGGGTACTGCTCAGTGGAAAATTCATTCAATTGTAGATTCAAAGTTTTATTCTAATGACTGATCTCAAAAATTTATGTAGGCGCATAAAACTGTGTAAGGCACCAGGACGAGGTCACCAACCCCGCTCGCATCCACATATGCACCTGGGTACTGGTCAGTGGAAAATTCATTCAATTGTAGATTCAAATATTTATCTCAAAAATTTATGTAGGCGCACAAAACTGTGTAAGGCACCAGGACGAGGTCACCAACCCCGCTCGCATCCACATATGCACCTGGGTACTGCTCAGTGGAAAATTCATTCAATTGTAGATTCAAATATCAACCTGAGTTTTATTCTAATGACTGATCTCAAAAATTTATGTAGGCGCATAAAACTGTGTAAGGCACCAGGACGAGGTCACCAACCCTGCTCGCATCCACATATGCACCTGGGTACTGCTCAGTGGAAAATTCATTCAATTGTAGATTCAAAGTTTTATTCTAATGACTGATCTCAAAAATTTATGTAGGCGCACAAAACTGTGTAAGGCACCAGGACGAGGTCACCAACCCCGCTCGCATCCACATATGCACCTGGGTACTGGTCAGTGGAAAATTCATTCAATTGTAGATTCAAAGTTTTATTCTAATGACTGATCTCAAAAATTTATGTAGGCGCACAAAACTGTGTAAGGCACCAGGACGAGGTCACCAACCCCGCTCGCATCCACATATGCACCTGGGTACTGGTCAGTGGAAAATTCATTCAATTGTAGATTCAAATATCAACCTGAGTTTTATTCTAATGACTGATCTCAAAAATTTATGTAGGCGCATAAAACTGTGTAAGGCACCAGGACGAGGTCACCAACCCCTGCTCGCATCCACATATGCACCTGGGTACTGGTCAGTGGAAAATTCATTCAATTGTAGATTCAAATATTTATCTCAAAAATTTATGTAGGCGCACAAAACTGTGTAAGGCACCAGGACGAGGTCACCAACCCCGCTCGCATCCACATATGCACCTGGGTACTGGTCAGTGGAAAATTCATTCAATTGTAGATTCAAATATCAACCTGAGTTTTATTCTAATGACTGATCTCAAAAATTGATGTAAGCGCATAAAATTGTGTAAGGCATCAGGTCGAGGTCACCAACCCTGCTCGCATCCACATATGCACCTGGGTACTGGTCAGTGGAAAATTCATTCAATTGTAGATTCAAATATTTATCTCAAAAATTTATGTAGGCGCACAAAACTGTGTAAGGCACCAGGACGAGGTCACCAACCCTGCTCGCATCCACATATGCACCTGGGTACTGGTCAGTGGAAAATTCATTCAATTGTAGATTCAAATATCAACCTGAGTTTTATTCTAATGACTGATCTCAAAAATTTATGTAGGCGCATAAAACTGTGTAAGGCACCAGGACGAGGTCACCAACCCTGCTCGCATCCACATATGCACCTGGGTACTGCTCAGTGGAAAATTCATTCAATTGTAGATTCAAAGTTTTATTCTAATGACTGATCTCAAAAATTTATGTAGGCGCACAAAACTGTGTAAGGCACCAGGACGAGGTCACCAACCCTGCTCGCATCCACATATGCACCTGGGTACTGGTCAGTGGAAAATTCATTCAATTGTAGATTCAAATATCAACCTGAGTTTTATTCTAATGACTGATCTCAAAAATTTATGTAGGCGCATAAAACTGTGTAAGGCACCAGGACGAGGTCACCAACCCCGCTCGCATCCACATATGCACCTGGGTACTGGTCAGTGGAAAATTCATTCAATTGTAGATTCAAATATTTATCTCAAAAATTTATGTAGGCGCACAAAACTGTGTAAGGCACCAGGACGAGGTCACCAACCCCGCTCGCATCCACATATGCACCTGGGTACTGCTCAGTGGAAAATTCATTCAATTGTAGATTCAAAGTTTTATTCTAATGACTGATCTCAAAAATTTATGTAGGCGCACAAAACTGTGTAAGGCACCAGGACGAGGTCACCAACCCCGCTCGCATCCACATATGCACCTGGGTACTGGTCAGTGGAAAATTCATTCAATTGTAGATTCAAAGTTTTATTCCAATGACTGATCTCAAAAATTTATGTAGGCGCACAAAACTGTGTAAGGCACCAGGACGAGGTCACCAACCCCGCTCGCATCCACATATGCACCTGGGTACTGGTCAGTGTAAAATTCATTCAATTGTAGATTCAAATATCAACCTGAGTTTTATTCTAATGACTGATCTCAAAAATTTATGTAGGCGCACAAAACTGTGTAAAGCACCAGGACGAGGTCACCAACCCCGCTCGCATCCACATATGCACCTGGGTACTGGTCAGTGGAAAATTCATTCAATTGTAGATTCAAATATTTATCTCAAAAATTTATGTAGGCGCACAAAACTGTGTAAGGCACCAGGACGAGGTCACCAACCCCGCTAGCATCCACATATGCACCTGGGTACTGGTCAGTGTAAAATTCATTCAATTGTAGATTCAAATATCAACCTGAGTTTTATTCTAATGACTGATCTCAAAAATTTATGTAGGCGCACAAAACTGTGTAAAGCACCAGGACGAGGTCACCAACCCCGCTCGCATCCACATATGCACCTGGGTACTGGTCAGTGGAAAATTCATTCAATTGTAGATTCAAATATTTATCTCAAAAATTTATGTAGGCGCACAAAACTGTGTAAGGCACCAGGACGAGGTCACCAACCCCGCTCGCATCCACATATGCACCTGGGTACTGGTCAGTGGAAAATACATTCAATTGTAGATTCAAATATCAACCTGAGTTTTATTCTAATGACTGATCTCAAAAATTTATGTAGGCGCATAAAACTGTGTAAGGCACCAGGACGAGGTCACCAACCTCGCTCGCATCCACATATGCACCTGGGTACTGGTCAGTGGAAAATTCATTCAATTGTAGATTCAAAGTTTTATTCTAATGACTGATCTCAAAAATTTATGTAGGCGCACAAAACTGTGTAAGGCACCAGGACGAGGTCACCAACCCTGCTCGCATCCACATATGCACCTGGGTACTGGTCAGTGGAAAATTCATTCAATTGTAGATTCAAATATCAACCTGAGTTTTATTCTAATGACTGATCTCAAAAATTTATGTAGGCGCATAAAACTGTGTAAGGCACCAGGACGAGGTCACCAACCCCGCTCGCATCCACATATGCACCTGGGTACTGGTCAGTGGAAAATTCATTCAATTGTAGATTCAAATATCAACCTGAGTTTTATTCTAATGACTGATCTCAAAAATTTATGTAGGCGCATAAAACTGTGTAAGGCACCAGGACGAGGTCACCAACCCCGCTCGCATCCACATATGCACCTGGGTACTGGTCAGTGGAAAATTCATTCAATTGTAGATTCAAATATTTATCTCAAAAATTTATGTAGGCGCACAAAACTGTGTAAGGCACCAGGACGAGGTCACCAACCCCGCTCGCA
Organism: Armigeres subalbatus; assembly: GCF_024139115.2. Classification (NCBI taxonomy): domain Eukaryota; kingdom Metazoa; phylum Arthropoda; class Insecta; order Diptera; family Culicidae; genus Armigeres; species Armigeres subalbatus. Next base: position 192,048,339 of record NC_085141.1, read on the forward strand.
TCCACATATGCACCTGGGTACTGCTCAGTGGAAAATTCATTCAATTGTAGATTCAAATATCAACCTGAGTTTTATTCTAATGACTGATCTCAAAAATTTATGTAGGCGCATAAAACTGTGTAAGGCACCAGGACGAGGTCACCAACCCCGCTCGCATCCACATATGCACCTGGGTACTGGTCAGTGGAAAATTCATTCAATTGTAGATTCAAATATCAACCTGAGTTTTATTCTAATGACATCGGTCGCATTTTCGGAAAAAAAATTTGTTCCGGACGGCGTTTCCCGTTCTTTTTATAATCCAAAACATCCGGATTGCATTCGGAAAATGTGCGGGAGACCTTCCCCAGTCTTTCCATGAGTGAACCCAACCAGATCGATTTGTCCCTGGCCCGGAACATCGGTCGCATTTTCGGAATGAACGACGAGAAAAAAAAACTGAAAAAAGTCCCCCGCATTTTGTAAACATTTTGTTCCGGACGGCGTTTCCCGTTCTTTTTATAATCCAAAACATCCGGATTGCATTCGGAAAATGTGCGGGAGACCTTCCCCAGTGTTTCCATGAGTGAACCCAACCAGATCGATTTGTCCCTGGCTCGGAACATCGGTCGCATTTTCGGAATGAACGACGATAAAAAAATCTGAAAAAAGTCCCCCGCATTTTGTAAACATTTTGTTCCGGACGGCGTTTTTCGTTCTTTTTATAATCCAAAACATCCGGATTGCATTCGGAAAATGTGCGAGACCTTCCCAGTGTTTCCATGAGTGAACCCATCCAGATCGATTTGTCCCTGGCCCGGAACATCGGTCGCATTTTCGGAATGAACGACGAGAAAAAAACTGAAAAAGTCCCGCATTTTGTAAACATTCTGTTCCGGACGGCGTTTCCCGTTCTGTTTATAATCCAAAACATCCGGATTGCATTCGGAAAATGTGCGGGAGACCTTCCTCAGTCTTTCCATGAGTGAACCCAACCAGATCGATTTGTCCCTGGTCCGGAACATCGGTCGCATTTTCGGAATGAACGACGAGAAAAAAAATCTGAAAAAAGTCCCCCGCATTTTGTAAACATTTTGTTCCGGACGGCGTTTCCCGTTCTGTTTATAATCCAAAACATCCGGATTGCATTCGGAAAATGTGCGGGAGACCTTCCCCAGTGTTTCCATGAGTGAACCCATCCAGATCGATTTGTCCCTGGCCCGGAACATCGGTCGCATTTCGGAATGAACGACGAGAAAAAAAAACTGAAAAAAGTCCCCGCATTTTGTAAACATTTTGTTCCGGGCGGCGTTTCCCGTTCTGTTTATAATCCAAAACATCCGGATTGCATTCGAAAAATGTGCGGGAGACTTTCCCCAGTGTTTCCATGAGCGAACCCATCCAGATCGATTTGTGCCTGGCCCGGAACATCGGTCGCATTTTCGGAATGAACGAATTTCGGAACAAGAAAAAAAAAAACTGAAAAAAGTCCCCGCATTTTGTAAACATTTTGTTCCGGACGGCGTTTCCCGTTCTTTTTATAATCCAAAACATCCGGATTGCATTCGGAAAATGTGCGGGAGACCTTCCCCAGTGTTTCCATGAGTGAACCCAACCAGATCGAACATCGGTCGCATTTTCGGAATGAACGACGAGAAAAAAATCTGAAAAAAGTACCCCGCATTTTGTAAATATTTTGTTGCGGACGGCGTTTCCCGTTCTTTTTATAATCCAAAACATACGGATTGCATTCGAAAAATGTGCGGGGGACCTTCCCCAGTCTTTCCATGAATGAACCCATCCGTCGGATAGTTCCCGACGGCGGATCTAACCTATACTCCGACAAGAAGTTCCCTGAAAGCGGGAGCTCCTCCGAAACCGGCCGTTTCACCACGTTCTGCGGCTACGCGTGGTAGCTGGCGCTGGCATTCCCATTCTTTGTCGACATATATTGTCGGCGTAGCACCAAGTTAGAATTCGGAAGTCGGGACTTCCGAACCGAACTTTCTTCCGAAGTTTTATTTGTCAAACTAATTGATGCGTTGTTTCGCGCGTCTTTAGGCGAATCCAGCGCACTACTTCCGAAGTTGTGAAAGTTGCCTGTATCTGGAGAAAAATCCAACTTCGGTATAAAAATCGGTATAAATTTATTCCGGATACACAATATATTCACCAATTCCGCGGCGGAGTACTCATGGTCCGCTATCTGTAAAGGCTGCCTGCTACTGCTCTATGCACCAACTTTGTTGCAGGATGTCGGCTATCCTGGACGTCACTCTTGCGACCGCTCTCCACTGTTCTGGGTTCTGGCACATTTTTCTGACGATGTTATCGGTGGTAGTGTCCGTTCCGTATGCTTCTAACATCGCACTCCTCTCCGTTTCGAACCGGAGACATGTGAACAGGATGTGTTCAGCCGTTTCTGTCACGTCTGGGCATTGCGAACAGGCGGGAGAAGCCCGCAGTGTCCACAGTGTCTACACAGTGTCCGAACCTGTGTAGGTACCACTTGAAGCATCCGTGACCTGTTAAGAACTGGGTCAAGCCAAAGTTTAGCTCTCCATGAGGTCTGCTAATCCATGCCGAAACACTTGGGAGTAGGCGATGGGTCCACCTTCCCTTAGCCGAGTTGTCCCACTCCCTCTGCCATTTGGCTACCGTTGATATTCCTTCGAGCGTTATCGGTACCCCTGAGGGCGTAGCATTCCTCGTCTTCCTCCACCACCAGTTTGATAGGCATCATGCCCGCGAGTACACATGCCGCTTCGCGAGATACGGTGCGATATGGGCTGATGACTCTCAGGCACATTAGCCTATGAGTACTCACCAGCTTTCGCACGTTGCAGTTTACGCTCAACGCCGATCGTAGTATTGAAACCGCCACGTTTCCTAGCAGCCTGCGCTTTCATCCTCGTTCGCCATCATCCTCGACAGTGCCGCTATCGCCGTCGACGCGCGCTTGCAGGCGTAATCGACGTGACTTTTAAAGCTCAACTTATCGTCGAGCATTACCCCCAATTGTTTCAAAGATCTTTTGGAGGTGATGTCGCAGCCTAATTGTCGCCTCGTGTACCGATTTCCGGTTGTTAACAACTATCATCTCCGTTTTATGTTGCGCCAGCTGAAGCTTCATGCTGCGCAACCATCCCTCCACTAGACTGATCGAATAGGATGCAGTCAATTCGACCTCCTCGATAGATTCTCCGTACACGGTCATGGTTACGTCATCGGCGAATCCCACTAAATTGACTCCTAGTGGGAGCTTCAACCTCAGCACGCTATCATACACCACGTTCTACAGTAATGGACCTGCCGTGATGGGGGCGCTAGCCAAGCCTTCGTCTGTCTCGTAGATCAGTACTCGATTCTGAAAGTAGCTTCCCAGAATCTTGTATAGCCCTACCGGTACTCCCAGCCGAAGCAACGAGTTCGCGATCTCCATCCAGCACGCACTGTTGAATGCATTTCGCACATCGAGTGTTATTACTGCCTAGTAACGTATACCACGCCGCTTGCATTCGATGGTGATCTTTGCGGTGTCAGCCACCGATTTAATGGCACCCAGAGTAGACCTTCCTCTCCTCCTACCTCCTACCTGTTCAGGATCAACTTCTCCAGTAGCTTCCCTACCGTGTCTATTAGACAGATTGGTCTATACGCTGAGGGGTCTCCTGGTGGCTTGCCGGGTTTCGGTAACAGGACTGTCTCTTCCATATGTCCGGGAATGTCCGCTCGTCCAGACACTTCTGCATGGCTACCCGACTAGAAGGTCATATCAAAATTATATCAACCTATGCTATTATGTTATACTAAATTTTTATAACAAAATTTGATTGAAACATGGTGCAGGATGTTGTTAAAATATCTAAATTTCTATCAAAAACTACACTACTGGAAACAAAAAACTATCAAATTTCGTTACAATTTTATCATAAAAATAACATATTTTGATAGAAATTTATAACAAAATCAGATACAAAATATATTGTGCAGTTGGAATTTTTACAGGTCGTGATAGGTCTCCAGATTGTGATCAACAATCAGAAATTTTTGTTTTTGTTCGAACAAGAATATTTTTCGAGAACATGAAACTAACAACATTACAAATAAGGCAACCTTCTCAAATTATATCAGCGTTGTGATATCTATGGCTGGGATACTTTGCTACATCTATTTTAATTGCCTACTGTTGGGCAATTCGATGTTAGGCATTTTTCAAATCATATTATGATATAATCCTGTTGCAACATTTGAAAGATAATGGCTACTGAGAACAAAATTGTATCAAAATAAGATATAAATATCACAATATGTTAAAATTGTGTTCAGTTTCTGTTATGCTCTTCTAGTCGGGTAACCTGAACATGTCCGGATTAGTCATTACGGCTGCCTTCAACACCATGTTCGGGATCCCGTTCGGACCAGGTGCTTTACTCGGGTCGAGGCACTTTGCCATCGCCATTAGCTCCTCTACCGTCACACTCGCCACTGCTTCGTTATTTGCTCCTACTCTCGCTGCTGGCGGCCAATGGGTTGGGACGTGGTACGGGAATAGTGCTTCGATTATCGTCTTCAGCCTCGTTGGACATCGTTCGGGAGGTGACAGTGCTCGTCTCTTTGGCTCGCTGCTAATCCTGTACCGGATAGCCAGATGGTCACTATGGGTGTAGCCGTCGTCGACCCTCCACTGCAAGTCACCGGCTAAACTTGGACTGAAGAATGTTACATCTATAATAGTTTCCACTCCGTTTCGCTGGAAGGTACTGCGGGAGCCGTCGTTTCCTAGTACGACGTCCAGCTTAGCTAAGGCCTCTAGTAGCGTTTGCCCTCTCCGGTTAGTAAGGCGGCTTCCCCACTCCGTCGCCCACGCATTGAAGTTTCCTGCAACGACTACTGGCTTGGGACCCGCCAGGACTGTTGTCAGCCGATCGACCATCTGGGTGAATTGCTCTATTGGCCACCAGTAGTACACTCCATTTATCTTAGCTATAACTGCACCCTCCGCTCTCGTTTTTACCACTTCCTGGATTGGAAATCTTCCCGTCATACAAATCACCGCTGATCTGGATCGGTCTGCTACCCAGTTCTAGTTATCCGCGGGGATGTGGTACGGGTCCGACAGGATAGCTACATCTATTCTCGCTTCTGCTACCGACTGCCACAGCAACTCCTGCACGGCTTCCTCGTATTAACACTCAACGGGCAAGCAGGTCCACCCATGACGTGGGTGCACATAGCGTGCACGATGCCGCTTTCTTGCACGTGTGCGCCTTATGACCTTCTTCGCCGCATCGCCTACATAGATTACTCCTATCCGGCCCTTTGCATGCCCACGATTTGTGTTCCGGTTCGAGGCAGCGGAAGCACTTATCGACTACCGGTGGTTGGTAGAGGCTGACTGGACATACTGACCAGCCAACTTTTAGCTTACCAACTTTGATCAGCTTATTAGAGTCGGTGGCCGGTAACTTCACCGTGGCAATCTGCGTCCCTTGCGATTCTCTTCGCAGGCGAATGGACGCCTTTGCTACCACCACTCCACCTTTAGCACGTCGGCGTAGCGCTCTTTCTCCGTTTTAATGAGCAGTGCCTCACCCTTCTCCCTGGCCCTCGCCAGGCGCGTGATTTCCGCTTTCACCTTCGGTTTCCTCACTACCGTTTGCCGATGATTGTCTTGGTTGGGTTGGCTTCCCTCCTCCGGTGGCCAACTGGCTCGTTTTATCCTTGCTTTCTTCTTACGCCGTTCGCCTATGTTTGCAGCTTCCGTGGGCCCGCTCTCCTGATTTGCGCTCTCCCGACGCCTTTTTGCAGGTGATGTCTGTGTGTGCGTATGTGTGTGTGTGCGCACCAAAAGTGCAAAAAGCCTAGCTCAATTTTTAGGTACATATCCTCACCGATAGACGGAAGCGGAGACAGCAGACCCGCCTTTTTCAGGAGAAGAAACGCCGCCTGGAAGAAGCGGAGTGCGAGGAGATGAAATAGCTGTGCCTTTCTCAAGATACACGCAAGTTCTATCAGAAGCTCAACGCATCCCGCAAAGGCTTCGTGCCGCGAGCCGAAATGTGCCGGGATAAGGATGGGAGCATCTTGACGGACGAACGTGTGGTGATCGAAAGGTGGAAGCAGCACTACGAGGAACATCTGAATGGCGCTGAGAGTACAGGCAGTGAAAGTCAAGGCAGCGGAGGAGATGACTACGTCAGTTCAGCGGACGATGGAAGCCAACCAGCCCCCACCTTGAGGGAAGTTAAGGATGCCATTCAAGAGCTAAAGACCAAACCCAGATTAATCCACCTAGCGGCGATGATGCCTTTCTCGTGCATCGTAAAATGTACTGAAAAAATCACATAGGAAAGGTCAAAAAAGCACTTTAGGGGGATAGATCGCATATTTTCTATCATTTTGCATGTTTTTGCACTAATTACTATGCATTCCCACCATTCTTGAAAAAAATTTTTTTTTTCGATTTTGAAAAAAATTTTCCAAGGGGGGACCCTTGGGAAAAAACAATGATTTTTCAATAATTCCGAAATGCAATGTCCGATCAGGCCAATTTTCAATAGCAAACAATGGGACCGCATTCCCCGTCGAATGCAACTTGTTGCGAGTAAATCGGGTAATGCTATGTTCCAAAAAGTGTGTCTACAAAATTTGTACACATACACACATACACACACACACATACATACATACACACAAACAGACATCACCTCAATTCGTCGAGCTGAGTCGATTGGTATATAACACTATGGGTCTCCGAGCCTTCTATCAAAAGTTTGGTTTTGGAGTGATGTTATAGCCTTTACGTATACTTAGTATACGAGAAAGGCAATAAAGCAGCTGGTAAGGATGGCATCGGAGCTGAGCTCATCAAGATGGGCCCGGAAAAGCTGGCCACTTGCCTGCACAAACTGATAGTAAGCGCATAAAACTGTGTAAGGCACCATGTCGAGGTCATCAACCCCGCTCGCATCCACATATGCACCTGGGTACTGGTCAGTGGAAAATTCATTCAATTGTAGATTCAAATACCCAACTTGAGTTTTATTCTAATGACTGATCTCAAAAATTGATGTAAGCGCATAAAACTGTGTAAGGCACCAGGTCGAGGTCATCAACCTCGCTCGCATCCACATATGCACCTGGGTACTGGTCAGTGTAAAAGTCATTTAATTGTAGATTCAAATATCAACCTGAGTTTTATTCTAGTGACTAATGAATTTCTAGAGGAACTTTTAGAGGATCACCAAGAAGAACTTCCGAAGGAACTCCTGGAAGAACTTCCGGAGGCACTCCTGGAGGAACTTCCGGAGGAGTTCCTGGAGGAACTTTTTCATGGATTCCTGAAGGAGCTTCCAGATGGATTTTTGGAGGAACTTCCGGAGAGATTCCTGGAGGAGCTTTTGGATGAATCCCTGGAGGAGCTTCTGGAGGAACTTCCGGCGAAACTTCCAGAGGAATTCCTGGAGGATCTTCCAGAGGAATTCTTGGAAGAATTTCTGGAGGAATTTCTAGAGGAACTTTTAGAGAATCTCCTAAAAGAACCTCCAAAGGAACTCATGGAAGAACTTCCAGAGGCACTCGTGGAGGAACTTCCAGAGGCACTCGTGGAGGAACTTCCAGAGGCACTCGTGGAGGAACTTCCGGAGGAGTTCCTGGAGCAACTTTTCGAGGGATTTCGAAGGAACTTCCAGAGGGATTTTTGGAGGAACTTCCGGAGGGATTCCTGGAGGAGCTTTTGGATGAATCCCTGGAAGAACTTCCGGAGGAATTCCTGGAGAAATTTTAAGAGGAATTCCTGGAGGATCTTCCCAAAATACCCAAAACCACCCCCGTGGCTATGTTTGGATCAAACATATTGTTGCATTTGAAGCGATCGAAAACTTTTTATTGAATCAAATGTGCATTTCAAGTTGTTTCAACCAGCTAAATGTTTGAGTCAAACATGGATATTATTGTTCTGGTTCGACCACTCATATAGTATTTTCTTATCAATTCTACCGATTTTCATATTCTGGTAGCATTTGACTACCAGATTTCACAATTCCAAGCGTTCATATTCCATTTACTTACCTTTCTGTACCTGAAAAGCATCCTTATCATCAATTTGTAAGCAAGAAAACATATGATTCCACTCTTGCTCTTGCTCCTCTGCTGACTTCGGACCGAACTCGAGTTTTTGTTTACTTTTGCAACAGCGAGCGAGGGGCTGCTCACTAGTGTATGTATAAAACAAACAGGGATTTTTATTTTATTATCACAAATTCTCCCTTTAAAGATAAGTAATTTGAGGTTAGAAAGGACTTAGCGAACAAAGCACTGAAACGAAGTAATAAAATTGTATTTGGTATTGTTTTACACCTCAACATAGTCCGAAAATTCAATTTCATCTAAATGACAATCATTTAATCAAAAGAAACATCCATAAATTAAGCAAAGCTGAGCTGGGAGTGTTGCGAGATGTATAACGATTCATTGATTTTTTAGAGGATTCATACAAAAAGTGTAGGAGGGGTGATGAAATGGTCAAATTTTCCGTTACGTAATTCATTTCATTTATTTAGTCTACATCTATACAGATAACACTGAATCAACAATTTGACGCCACAATACACGGTTCGAGGCCGCATCTCTCCATCCTCGAATACGCCCCACGCTCGCCAAGTCGTTCTGCACCTGGTCTGCCCATCTCGCTCGCTGCGCTCCACGTCGTCTCGTACCTGCCGGATCGGAAGCGAACACCATCTTTGCAGGGTTGCTGTCCGGCATTCTTGCAACATGCCCTGCCCATCGTACCCTTCCGGCTTTAGCTACCTTCTGGATACTGGTTTCGCCGTAGAGCTGGGCGAGCTCATGGTTCATTCTTCGCCGCCACACACCGTCTTCTTGTACACCGCCAAAGATGGTCCTAAGCACCCGTCTCTCGAATACTCCGAGTGCTTGCAAGTCCTCCTCGAGCATTGTCCATGTTTCATGTCCGTAGAGGACTACCGGTCTTATTAACGTCTTGTACATGACACATTTGGTGCGGTGGCGAATCTTTTCGACCGCAGTTTCTTCTGGAGCCCGTAGTAGGCCCGACTTCCACAGATGATGCGCCTTCGTATTTCACGACTAACGTTGTTGTCAGCCGTTAGCAAGGATCCGAGGTAGACGAATTCCTCGACCACCTCGAAGGTATCCCTGTCTATCGTAACACTGCTTCCCAGGCGGACCCTGTCGCGCTCGGTTCCACCCACAAGCATGTACTTTGTCTTTGACGCATTCACCACCAGTCCAACTTTTGTTGCTTCACGTTTCAGGCGGGGTACAGTTCTGCCACCTTTGCAAATGTTCGGCCGACAATGTCCATGTCATCCGCGAAGCAAATAAATTGACTGGATCTGTTGAAAATCGTTCCCCGGCTGTTACACCCGGCTCTCCGCATGACACCTTCTAGCGCAATGTTGAACAACAGGCACGAAAGTCCATCACCTTGTCTTAGTCCCCGGCGCGATTCGAACGAACTGGAGTGTTCGCCCGAGATCTTCACACAGTTTTGCACACCATCCACCGTTGCTTTGATCAGTCTGGTAAGCTTTCCAGGGAAGCTATTCTCGTCCATAATTTTCCATAGCTCTACGCGGTCTATACTGTCGTATGCCGCCTTGAAATCAACGAACAGATGGTGCGTTGGGACCTGGTATTCACGGCATTTTGAAGGATTTGCCGTACAGTAAAGATCTGGTCCGTTGTCGAGCGGCCGTCAACGAAGCCGGCTTGATAACTTCCCACGAACTCGTTCACTAATGGTGACAGACGACGGAAGATGATCTGGGATATCACTTTGTAGGCGGCATTAAGGATGGTGATCGCTCGAAAGTTCTCACACTCCAGTTTGTCACCTTTCTTGTAGATGGGGCATATAACCCTTCCTTCCACTCCTCCGGTAGCTGTTCGTTTTCCCAGATTCTGACTATCAGTTTGTGCAGGCAAATGGCCAGCTTTTCCGGGCCCATCTTGATGAGCTCAGCTCCGATACCATCCTTACCAGCTGCTTTATTGGTCTTTAGCTGTTGAATGGCATCCTTAACTTCTCTCAAGGTGGGGGCTGGTTGGCTTCCATCGTCCGCTGAACTGACGTAGTCATCTCCTCCGCTGCCTTGACTTTCATTGCCTGTACTCTCAGCGCCATTCAGATGTTCCTCGTAGTGCTGCTTCCACCTTTCGATCACCACACGTTCGTCCGTCAAGATGCTCCCATCCTTATCCCGGCACATTTCGGCTCGCGGCACGAAGCCTTTGCGGGATGCGTTGAGCTTCTGATAGAACTTGCGTGTATCTTGAGAACGGCACAGCTGTTCCATCTCCTCGCACTCCGCTTCTTCCAGGCGGCGTTTCTTCTCCTGAAAAAAGCGGGTCTGCTGTCTCCGCTTCCGTCTATAACGTTCCACGTTCTGCCGGGTACCTTGCTGCAGCGCGACCGCCCGCGCTGCGTCCTTCTCCTCCAGAATCTGTCTGCACTCTTCGTCGAACCAATCGTTCCGTCGACTTCGACCCATATACCCGACGTTGTTCTCCGCTGCGTCGTTAATGGCTGCTTTGACTGTATTCCAGCAGTCCTCAAGAGGGGCCCCATCGAGCTCACCCTCTTCCGGCAACGCTGCCTCGAGATGCTGCGCGTATGCAGTGGCGACATCAGGTTGCTTCAGTCGCTCTAGGTCGTACCGCGGCGGTCGTCGGTACCGAACATTGTTGATGACGGATAGTTTTGGGCGCAGTTTAACCATCACCAGATAGTGGTCAGAGTCGATGTTAGCGCCACGATAAGTCCTGACGTCGATAATGTCGGAGAAGTGCCGTCCATCAATCAGAACGTGGTCGATTTGTGATTCTGTCTGCAGTGGCGATCTCCAGGTGTACCGATACGGGAGGCTGTGTTGGAAGTAGGTGCTGCGAATGGCCATATTCTTGGAGGCGGCGAAATCAATTAGTCGTAGGCCGTTTTCGTTCGTCAGCCGGTGAGCGCTGAACTTTCCAATAGTCGGTCTAAACTCCTCCTCTTGGCCAACCTGAGCGTTCAAATCTCCTATGATGATTTTGACGTCGTGGCTTGGGCAGCTGTCGTACTCACGTTCCAGCTGCGCGTAGAATGCGTCCTTATCATCATCAGTGCTTCCGGAGTGTGGGCTATGGACGTTGATTATGCTGAAGTTGAAGAACCGGCCTTTGATCCTCAACCTGCACATTCTCTCGTTGATCGGCCACCACCCGATCACGCGCCTTTGCATGTCGCCCATCACTATGAAAGCTGTTCCCAGCTCGTGTGTGCTGCCGCAGCTCTGGTAGATGGTATGATTACCTCTAAACGTTCGCACCATCGATCCCTTCCAACAAACCTCCTGCAGCGCTACGATGCCGAATCCACGGTCCTTGAGCACATCGGCGAGTATGCGTGTGCTCCCGATGAAGTTGAGAGATTTGCAGTTCCACGAACCGAGTTTCCAATCGCTAGTCCCTTTTCGTCGCAGTGGTCTTCGCCGATGGTTCCGGTCCGTACTCTCTTGTTGATTGGTCGTTGCTTATGATTTTTTAAAGGCTGGCTTGCAGGGCCTGACACCAAACCCCCTAAATTTCCGGTGGACCATTCCTCCTTATTTCCGGTGGACCATGGTGCACAGTTTCACTTAGAGTCCCTCGCTGGCACTCGGACGATGATCAGCCGCCCCTAACATGGAGAACAGACGCTGTTGTGAGCCGATCCTGACATGGAGAACAGACGCTCAATAAGATTTGCACCTCCGGAGAGGAGCAACCCCCCCCCCCTTCCCTGTCAGCATACGACCATAGTTCCCATCGGGGTTAGTTACCCGATCTTCCCTGAGGTTGCTCGTATCCCGGCTAGCACCACGGGAAGGTAGGGATAGGAGTTGCTGGGTAAGAGGCTAAGGACCGCGAGATGGGGTCTATTTTATTCCTTCAGGTACGCGAAGTACCAATAGTACGCTTTACCCAGCATTTGCCGTGCCCGTTACGTAATTAGTGATCTTTCTTTCTTTAGTGATTCCTTTCTTCAAGCTACGGGAAACCTCGTATATTTTTACTTCTCTAGTTTTTTGTATATAATAAAAAATAAAGTTTTTTCGTATGGAAGTTCATATTTCTAGGACCCCTCTCCCTTTCAGAGTTACGTAATCTTTAGAAATGCTATAATATACTTTCAATAAACATCAATTAAATGTTATTTACTCTTATTTTTGTTAATATATACTTAAAATACATGATTGGAAAAAGGGGAATTTCTTACCGATGCGCACTCTTACACCACCGGTGGGGTAAAAGGCGTTTTGAACATGTCTTGCAATAAAGGATCTACTAAAGCGAATTACAATAATTTCAATATGTTTGCCACTGGGTAACATATAGGAAGGGTATACGAATCGTCGACATTGATATGATATGCAGAAGCTTGCATCATAAGGGCTGCATGATCGATTGAAAACTAAGTGCGTACTCTTGCCCCACTCTACTCTATTACCATTTTGGAAATAAACATGTATATTTCTGAAGCAAATGGATGAAATTTGTATCCGTGCCGGAGGAATTGCTGGAGGATCTTCCAGAGGAATTCTTAGAAGAACTTCTGGAGGAATTTCTAGAGGAACTTTTAGAGATTCTCCTAAAAGAACCTCCGAAGAAACTCCTGGAAGAACTCCTTGAGGAATTTCCGGAGAAACTCCTGGAGGAACTTGCGAAGGAGTTTCTCGAGGAACTTTTTGAGGGATTCCTGGAGGAACTTTGAGGAATTCAAGGAAGAACTTCCGGAGGAATTCCTGAAGGAACTTCCAGAGGGATTTCTGGAGGAACTTCCGGAGGGATTGCTGGACGAGCTTTTGGATGAATTCCAGGAACCATCTATTTGATATCACAGAATAATCCGATTTGGAATCCCAGAAAGGGAAAGAGGAATCCCAGGAGCCTTCCATTTGAAATTTCAGAAGGATTTTATTTGGAATCTCAGGAGGATTTGATTTAGAATTCTAGGAGGATTGTATTTGGAATTCCAGATGGATTCCCTTTAATGTCTCAGGAGCCATTTGAAAAGAAGCCTTCAATTTGAAATTTTGAGATTAGATTAGATTTAGACTTAGATCTAGAACCTATGTTTAGATTTGGAATCCCAGGAGTTTTTTTTTCGTTATTTGCATTTGGAATTTCTGCCAAAACTAGATAAAAACTTTAAGATGAAAACAACGTGAACTCCGTTATTGATCCTGCTAAATTTTTTATCCATTTTTTCAGCGGTTTCGAAGTTTCTCCGAATGCTGAAGCCTTCCGTGCCGCTCTGTATAACATCACTCCAGCGAAGGTGATCCGGAACCGAGCCCTGCAGGGAAATTGCCCAATATCCACTCGCCCAATCTGCGGAAAGTTCTGCCGTGGCCCAAGGATGACTCAGCACCTAACGACGATGACGAAAACGTGGAGAAACTTATCATCATCGGCTTGTTTAGAACTGAAGGAGATGAATCAGTTGACCGGTTCAAGGTGTATTGCCATTGCATGAGACCCGACCCCTGGAGGCGACTGGATACAAGGCGAACGCCTTCATAATAGATCAGAGCATATAGTGAGCTAAAAATGATTATATTTATTAAACCGACATGATGTATTAAATATACAAATATTTTTAAAAAAACTCAGCTAAAAACTTATTTAAGCAAGAAAACATAAAACAACTCAATGAAACAAATTTCATGTACATAACACTATTTTACGTAGCTTTTTTTCACATCGCTCCCATTACGTCGAAAAAAATTTACATCGAGAAAAAAAATCACATCGCTTCTGTTTATCACACAGCAGGCTGTCGAGTACATCGCGCAGTGTAATATTCACCAAGCGATGGAATCGACGGGTTGCATCGATTTCGATGTAATATTCAAAAACTTTTTTTGCTGTGTAGTTATTAGCTGCGAGGTTTCTAAGCTAAGTTACCATTTTTGCATTCGTATATCATGAAGCTAACATGATTATACTTTTATGCTCAGGGAAGTCGAAACAATTTCCAATCTAAAAATTGCCTAGACCGGCACCGTAAATCGAACCCAGCGCGTCTTACCGCACGACTGAGAAGGGCCCATCGTTTGCTAGTATGCCGTTGTTAAATAACAGCTTCACTCGGTTACAGTGTTATGTGAAATTTTATCTAGGTATGTGTTTTGCTCTGTTCTGTTCTCTAAACTTTCATCACTCAAAGCTTCCTCTTTATTACATTGCGCCGATTCCTTCAACCACCTATTAAGACGTTCATGTGATCGTGTTATGCTACGTACACACCAGTCAAGCAGTTCGACGAACATTGACTCCACCCCCAAGAAAACGCTTCGGTTGCTGCTTTGTTGGAACGTGTGTGAAGTTGTTCGAACAACCATTTGACAGTTGGGGGCTCGGTTGGAAAAAATTAAAACGGTTTGATTTTGGTTTGAGTTGTCGGGGGTGGAGTCAAGGTTCGCCGAACATGTTTGAGCATTTGTAGTGAAGTTGCACAAACCCCCATATATTTTTTGATGGTTGATGCTCAAGTTAGCGCTCCGGTCGTTCGTGTGTGATATTGTTGGTCGAATAAATTGATTGTTCGTGCCGCTGTTGGTAAAACTTGATGGATGTTGGAACAAACGAAAGGTGGAGCCAATGTTGGTCAAACTGCTTGACCGTGTGTACGTTCCATAACGTACTAAACAATAGCATTCACCCTCACATAGGGTGACCATATGGTATCCTAAAGGAGGACATGTCCTCCTTTTTCAATAAAAACCAGATGTCCTCCTTTTGCGCTAAAATGTCCTCCTTTTTAGAAATTTTGGGAAAGCTGTTGCATGGAAAACCATTGCTAAAGAAATTCTAATTTAATAAACAATATTACAGCAGTAATCGATTTTTGTAACAAAACGTTGCACACGTTTGCGTTTTTTTAATTCTGATATATACAATTAATGTAAATATCGGAAACGAAGTGCTTGAGTTACAGAATACAAGTGTAAAAAATATCAGATGGTAGGAATTGTAAGGAATGGATTAGGAAAAAAGAATGCAAATGCTTCTTAAAATTGTCTACGATTAAACACCCTTTTAAACGCATCGCACATCGCATGGTATGCTTCTTGAATATGCGAGGCAAACAGCAGCCGCCTTGCCATGCCTAGAATGGAATACAAATACCTAAAACTAATCTGAACTAATCTGTGATTCTCATAGGGATTCAAGAAAAACTCTGGACAACTAAGCATCTTGTATTCGGTCCTTATAGCACATAATGTTCGGTAAGTTATGTATTTAAGCAAAAAAATAATCAGAATTGTAACCTATAAACATTTATTATTAGAATTCTGTGGAATATCGTTGAAAGTGCCAGCATAATAATACTCAACATTTCCACGCGTCCAAGTTTGGAAGATGATATTAGCATTTCCATATCATTGTAAATCGTTTAACTTCACGTAGAAGTAACACACACGAAATCATTAATTTAGTGTACTACCCTTGGTGGGGACATCCATCAATTCAGCTGTTATTGGTCGACGGTACAGCAGCAGTGCCTTTCTCTGCTTTGTTCTCTCCGAGGCAACCAAGTTGGTTGCGACGAGACGGACGCAATGAGAAAACAGAACTGTGCAATAAAAATCCTATTCGACTAAATGCTGATGTCATATTAGAAGTTTGGAGACAGTACTCGTCGATAGCAAATCCTTCCGCACGCGATGGCATATGAGCAAGTGAAACCACCTTCCTTTTCCAGTGGAGATATATCAGCTTCCACACTGATATTCTTCCCTCCCTCTTCATACGGGAGCTTGGCAGAAGGAAGGTCGTGTTATATGTGCCATCACAAATATTGCCCTCCGCTCGCTTTCAAATCGACTTCTATAAAAACATTCTTCATGCCTGCCGTATCCTAACGGAACTATCAATTCTATACTTTCGACTCCAATTCTATCATGAAACATGTACGTCCAAGTTTGGAAGATGATATTAGCATTTCCATATCATTCAACATTTGTTCACTTCTGATTCTAAAACTAGTTGAAGCTAAAATCTTTTCATTGTTATGTCGTTTTTGCCTGGACATACAAACACTTCTTACAATAGATTTTGGTGTGCAAAAATCTAACAAATATAATATTCTTAATCATATTAAAAACTAAAAATCGATCGATTTTTTTATGTCCTCCTTTTTCAACCAAATGTCCTCCTTTTTTGCAACGATTCGGTGAATTGTCCTCCTTTGGAAAAAATTCATATGGTCACCCTACCCTCACAGCAACCTTTATACACTTTTACGAATCCCGACTGCTCTACGCACACCAACTCAACCAACTGGTCAATGTCTTTAACACTTTTCACAAACTAATAGATACTTTCCGTCTTTTTCTCATTTTCCTTACAAAGATGCTCATTGTAACCCGGCTGCAAACAAAAGAGAGCTATTATTCACGATTTTCTCAAAATGTTCTCTTCGCGCTTACAAAATGGCAAAATTACAATCAAAATAGATATCGCAATATACACTATTTTTTTCAATTTGCGGTTCTTGTAAATTTTTCTTTGCTTCATTCCTTTTTTCACAATGCACGCTACAGCTGCTTCTCAAAAAAAGTTCTTAGGTCACTGTGCGCTGCACAAAACTGAAAATTTGGCGAGAGGTGCCACACAACGACGATCCAATAAGCACGCTTCGAATCGCCACTGCTAAGATTGCTTTCAGCCTTTCTAAAAACTATCACCGTTTTTTTGTTTCACGCGTTAAAATTACCTTTTCTACGTCGCCACATTTAATTTCTTGGATTTTTCGGTTATACAATTCACCCCTGAACACGTCCTATTAGGTTTACAGTCTATGATCAAATAAACCGATTTATCTTTTATTATCCCTTAACGGCTTTGCTCTTCAAGCCGAATCGATACGAACTTGCATTACAGCAAAAGGGGTTTTCACCTTTTGTCGAATACATATTACAACTTACAACATCTTCTCTGTTTCAATAACAGACGCCTGATGTTGGATTATCTGATTTTCCTCACTCTGTTGCTTGGCTTCCCGGGAGAACTTATATTGAGTGTCCTTCAGAAATAATCTGTGCCCGGGATGGGGGAGTAATTAAAGCAACATTCGTTTGAACACGGCAAAGATGAATTCAGTGATTTGTATGCTTTTGTGGGCGGGGACTCGAGCGTCGATTTTGGGAGTTTGGTGGCGCTCTCACGCGGAATAGTACTATCAAAGGTAGCCTCGCGTGCGTGTTGATGGTGTTGGTTGCGTGGGAGAGCTGTTGGAATCGTCGAGTCGCAGTTTGGGTCTTTATTTGCAGGAGCGTATGGGTTGTTTTGAGAATTATGTATTGAAATGATATCCTCAAGCATTTTTCTAACATTTACCCTTATTCTTGTTTACGTAAGAACACGCTTTCGAACGAAAGCTGATGCACATTCTCGTTTACGCCAGCAAAATCAAATGGGGGAAAGGATTCGAACGAGCTGCATTCGTTCGAAAGCTTCGTTCGTCCGTCAACAAGAATAGGGGTGATTATTTCTAACAAGAATATCAGATTTGATGGGTCTTCTGAAGCCCAAAAAACCATGAAATAAAAATACACGTCAATTTCTAAACTAAGAACCCACAACATACGTAATCATACATGTACAAAAAAAAAACGTCAAACCAAATCATGTCATCATAACTTAGGTAAACTTTAATGATACTCTACAATATTTTATTATCTCTTTAAACAGCACTTCGGGTTATCAATAAAATTTGGAACATCGACACACTACAGACTTATAATAAAATCAAAATTTAAACAATTTAATATAGGTATAGCACACCATTTCACCATGAACTCAACGAAGCATATGCAGAGCGTAACGTCATCGCCTTGATACCGATACCAGTTCATCATCGGTGTCGTGCTAGTTAAGATCAACAGCCAAGCTTACTCAATTCGGTGGTGAGTTCATTAGAATGGGCGACATAAGGCTGGGCCGTTTAGAGCGGGCTGTGAGAGCACGTCGGCACCTCTGGAAAAAGATGGACATGCTAGCCCTGGCATTGCTTCTACAAGCTGTACGATTTTTGCCTTCGGGTCAAGAATCTCTTTTCCTTTATATATGTTTTTTTCTCTTCAGAATAGTGTTGTGTTCATTTGAAGGGCTGACATGAGCATTTGTTGAGAAAGTAGACGGTTTCGACGCTGTACTTCGATTGTGTGCATCTGAAAAACAACAAAATGATTATTATAATATTTTATTCAAGGTATAATCAAGTGATGGAATTAAATGGGATGGTACAAACTCGTCTTATGACAAGTGAAGACATTCCACTAAAAAGCTCAAATAATTTTCTTAACATTTTTATATTTGAAAAAAAAAAAAAAATGCCCCACTCTAATGTATTACCTAACCACCTAACCACATACTTAATCCGTAATTTCACGTACTTCGTTTGTTGGGCCTGCAAACAGCATTTTAGCTTCTCGGTGTTCGAATCCTACTTTTGAAACATTTCATACTCGCCTTGCTTTAGGCGTACCGCTGTCAACTGATTGCCACTTTATTTGTTTAACCGCAATTCTTGCGACCGGTACTATATTGGCCTTTGGTGCTTCATTCTCTATATGATTGAGTTGTTGAACTTGCAAATGCGTTTGAATATCGCAGTTCATAACGTGGCTGTTTTGCTGACCCTTTTCGGCTTCCTCCTCCTATGTTGCCTACAAGGAGATAAAAGGGTAAGATGACAAATGTGGTATAAGTGTGCTTTTGAGTATTTTTAATGATCTGTGTTTTCAGTTACCTGCGCAGACTTATTTGAACTTCCATATCTCGGTAATGAGTGCACTATTATTGCTGCCTGTTCTGATAAGCTGTTAATGTTGGTTTTTCCACTCGGAGTCCCGGAACTTTGTCCAAACTGTTGGTTCAAACTCTTTGAAATTGGTTCAAATTTTCATCGTACTGTTATACTAGTCATTGAGTCATTAACCTTGGTTAGCTCACGCTGTCTAATTCGATAGCATACATAACTCTTGAAGTTAAACCCGAGAGTAGCCATCGTAGCCAAATCTGGAACGGAATCAAGCTCATCGTTAATTCGTAGAATAATAATAATAGTCGAGACAAACTTACCAGTGTACTGCGAATGGCCGGCAGAGAACAAGATGTGGAATGTTTAGGCTATCCTTCCACCGGATAATGGATAATGGATAATGGTTGACAAAAAGACGTCTTTGTCGGTATATTAGTTGGAATATATTAGATTATAATTCGAGAACGATTATCCGGAAGTCATCCCTAAATAACCTGCATATCACACATACTGCACCCACACGTAGATGCTGGCTACGTTAAACAACCGCTGCACTGGGATGGCGATGCATACTAGTAATACAGAATAGACCTGAAAAAGATGGAAATGTAGCAGAATATCATCACTTGTATTTGTTGGAATATCAGGTAGTGTGCGACGCATTCAATTAAACCTTTTTTACCACCCAATAATTGAATATCGAATTATGCTATAAGGAAGCAAACTTCACTACAATTATTAGGGATGGCAAAAGTACCAGTCGTTGTCAACATAGACTACTATTAGGAATTGAATGTCGGCTCCAAGAAACCATGGACTCAATTTTTCATGTTAACTATTCGAAAAACATTCATGCACGTGTAGAGCTTCTATTATTTGTTCGTTTTATGACTGACCAACGAGCTGGGAACCGGCTTCATAGTGCTGGGAAAGATGCGCCAACGCGTGATTGGGTGGCATCCAATCAACGCAAGGATGTGCTAGCTGAGGATAAAAGGCCGTTTCTTCAACTATAGCATCATCAACGTGCACTGCCCACACGAAGGGAGATCCGACGAGGAAAAAGAAGCGTTCTATGCGCTGGAGCTGGAGCCAAAATCGTCATCGGTGACATGAACGCTCAGGTAGAAAGGGAGGAAATGTATAAACCGGTCATCGGACCGGATAGTCTGCATACCGTATCGAACGACAACGGCCAACGATGCATAAACTTTGCAGCCTCCCGCGGAATGGTAGTCCGAACCACTTTCTTCCCCCGCAAGAATATGCACAAGGCCACATGGAAATCACCTTATCAAGTAACGGAAAACCAAATCGACCACGTTCTTATCGACGGTAAATTCTTCTCCGACATCACGAACATACCCACTTACCGCAGTGCGAATATTGAATCCGACCACTACCTCGTTGCAGTATGTCTGCGCTCAAATTTCTCGTCGGAGTCGTCCGCCGCGGCTAAACACAGGGCGGCTACAAGACGGTAGACTAGCCCAAGACTACGCGCAACACAGAGGTATTCGGAGAGGTATTCGATCTGTCATTAGAAGCACTACAACCGCTGCACTAAGCACGGTGGCTCCGGATCAGAGAAACGACTGGTATGACGGTTAGTTGAGAAGAAGGATGCAGTATGCAGCATGGGCGAGATTGCTGCAACACCGCACGAGGGCGAACGAGGCACGATACAAACGGGCACGGAACAGACAAAACTCGATTTTCCGGAGGAAAAAGCGCCAGCAGGAAGATCGAGACTGTGAAGAGACGGAGGAACTGTACCGCGCTAATAACGCACGAAAGTTCTATGAGAAGTTGAACCGTTAACGTAAGGGCCACGTGCCACAGCCCGATATGTGTAAGGACATAAACGGGAACCTTCTTACAAACGAGCGTGAGGTGATCCAAAGGTGGCGGCAGCACTACGAAGAGCACCTGAATGGCGATATGGCAGACAACGGTGGCGGTATGGTAATGAGGAGCACGCGCGTAGGAGATGCGACTTCCGGATCCGAATCTCCAGGAAATCCAGGAGGAGATCAGCCGGCTGAAAAACAACAAAGCCCCTGGAGTTGACCAACTACCAGGAGAGCTGTTTAAACACGGTGGTGAGGCACTGGCTAGAGCGCTGCACTGGGTGATTACCAAGGTTTTGGAGGATGAAGTTCTGCCGCAGGAGTGGATGGAAGGTGTCGTGTGTCCCATCTACAAAAGGGCGATAAGCTGGATTGTAGCAACTACCGTGCAATCAGATTGCTGAACGCCGCCTACAAGGTACTCTCCCAAATTTTATGCCGCCGACTAACACCAATTGCAAGAGAGTTCGTGAGGTAGTACCAGGCGGGATTTATGGGTGAACGCTCTACCACAGACCAGGTGTTCGCCATACGTCAGGTATTGCAGAAATGCCGCGAATACAATGTGGGCAGTTAATGCACGCAAACAAATTTCCGGATAAACTGATACGGTTGATCAAGGCGACGATGGATCGGGTGATGTGCATAGTTCGAGTTTCAGGGGCATTCTCGAGTCCCTTCGAAACGCGTAGAGGGTTGCGGCAAGGTGATGGTCTTTCGTGTCTGCTATTCAACATCGCTTTGGAGGGAGTAATACGAAGGGCAGGGATTGACACGAGTGGTACGATTTTCACGAAGTCCGTCCAGTTATTTGGTTTCGCCGACGACATTGATATCTTCTTCTTCTTATGGATCCTGTACACCTCCGGTGGTGCAAAGGGCCGACTTGAAAGATCTCCATCCTGAGCGATGCCCGGCTATCGCTTTAACCTGTTGCCAGGTTAGATTTCGGTCGACTTCTTTTATTTCTTTATTGAGGCTTCGCCGCCATGAGCCTCTGGGTCTGCCTCTGCTGCGATGTCCCGCTGGGTTCCAGTCTAATGCTTGCTTACAGATTTCGTTTCCGCCCCTACGTACGACATTGATATCATGGCACGTAACTTTGAGAGGATGAAGGAAGCCTACATAAGACTGAAAAGCGAAGCTAAACGGATTGGACTAGTCATCAACACGTCGAAGACGAAGTACATGATAGGAAGAGGCTCAATAGAGGTCAATGTAAGCCACCCACCACGAGTTTCTATCGGTGGTGACGAAACCGAGGTGATTGAAGAATTCGTGTACTTGGGCTCACTGGTGACCGCCGATAACGATACCAGCAGAGAAATTCGGAGGCGCATAGTGGCTGGAAATCGTACGTACTTTGGGCTCCGCAAGACTCTCCGATCGAATAGAGTTCGCCGCCGTACCAAACTGATTATCTACAAAACGCTTATAAGACCGGTAGTTCTCTACGGACACGAGACCTGGACGATGCTCGTGGAGGACCAACGCGCACTGGGAGTTTTTGAAAGAAAAGTGTTGCGTATCATCTATGGTGGGGTGCAGATGGCGGACGGTACGTGGAGGAGGCGAATGAACAACGAGTTGCATTAGCTGTTAGGAGAACCATCCATCGTTCACACCGCGCAAATCGGAAGACTGCGGTGGGCCGGGCACGTAGCCAGAATGTCGGACAGTAATCCGGTTAAAATGGTTCTCGACAATGATCCGACGGGAACAAGAAGGCGAGGTGCACAGCGGGCAAGGTGGATCGATCAGGTGGAGGACGATTTGCGGACCCTCCGCAGACTGCGTGGTTGGCGAAGTGCAGCCATGGACCGAGCTGAATGGAGAAGACTTTTATGTGCAGCACAGGCCACTCCGGCCTGATAATAAATAAATAAATAGACTGCGGGAAGGATATGATCACAATACGAACATAGCATGAGTCGTCGGCTAGTATTTTGTATCACATGGAGAGCCCAACTCGATTAATTGATGAATTATTATGTGTACATTGTATATTTTATACTATTTGAAACATAGTAATATTTTTTTTTAATTGAAAAAAATATGTTTCCTTTGTGCAAATAACTTGTTACGTGTAACAGTATCTCGAAAGACCCACACCCCCTATATTTTGTGTAACAAATCGTTACAAAAATCAAACTACCCCTCAGACCCTACAGTATTACGTATCCTCCCTATCGATTACATTTAATTCAAACCTTATCGAATTATTTGAGTGTTAGAGTGTTAGTGAGTTTAGTTATTAGTCATATATAAGCATTCGTAGATATCAAATTTTTCAATAAAACAAATAATTTTAGATATACCTACAAAAAACCTTAAACTTAGTGGTGAAAAAATATAAGAAAAGTTCGTTTTAAACTTATCCAACTTCTAACGAATATTTCGACAGTTATGTAGGTTGAAAAAGGGCGTTTTTCAGTTCCATAGCCTTTTTACATTATAGTGCATCTTCTTCTATCGTTATTGGTGTTCTTATCCCACTTTCCCCTACCTGTTTTTTCTTATCCGATTAGCTTGCGATAAGGAATCCTGTTTCGTTGCTTCCTATTCAAAATTGACCATGACGGACTTTGGCTCAAAACTTACCTTATAGATTTTTCCAGTTGCGATTGCTGATAGCCTCATTGTAGTAAATTTTCATTAGCTTGACGAATCTACTTAACTAGCTGTTGATGGATGATAGCAACTCGATCGGCCAAATTAGAACATGCCACTATACAGATAGTGCCTTTGAATCACGCTGTGTATCAAACGGTTGATCTGATCCAAGGAAGTTGAATTGAATTATTATTTGTTATAGATTCATGAATTGTTTTTTCTCTGATTGTCGTGTATTTTGTTAATATTTTGGTTATTGTTGTCGTCTGTGTGATGTCCGCCAGTTGCGGTAGCTGCTTGCAACATTGCGCGTGATGAGATGGGTGGTTATTATTATTCAAAGTCAGCCTGTAAATATATTGAACTTATATTTTGGCTGCAGTAATGAGCTAGAAGCTATAAACATTTTATCCTTCAAGTAGAGCTTTGGTAGTTGTTTTACAGATGTATCCAGAAGTTCTTTCAAAAGTTCGATTTTCGCTTAAGGTTTAAGTAAAATTGGCAACTAACAAACAACCACGTGTTTTAAATTAGTGTTTGTGTTGCCGCTTGGTGTTGCACTACCACAGCTAAAATTTTGCGGCAGACCGAGCGGCAGACGGAAAGAGACAAACGGACACACAATCGATAATAGTTCGTTCGGCATCCTCTTTCCTTCGTCCAATGTTTTTTGAACCTTAATCAACTTGACTGAGCTGATTAGGCGAAAACGTACTTTCAAAGAACTTTTGATTACTTGGGTTAGATCACTTTCGCCCAACACTCTATCAGGAAAGCAGTAACTACTCGAGCAGCTATAACAATACTACAAATAGATATGATGCCTTCCAGGTATTTTTGGACTTTGCAAATACCTCAGCCATACCTTCTTCTTCTTTTTATTGGCATTACATCCCCACACTGGGACAGAGCCGCCTCGCAGCATAGTGTTCATTAAGCACTTCCACAGTTATTAACTGCGAGGTTTCTCAGCCAGGTTACCATTTTTGCATTCGTATATCATGAGGCTAATACGATGATACTTTTATGCCCAGGGAAGTTGAGACAATTTCCAATCCGAAAATTGCCTAGACCGGCACCGGGAATCGAACCCAGCCACCCTCAGCATGGTCTTGCTTTGTAGCCACGCGTCTTACCGCACGGCTAAGGAGGGCCCCTATAAGCCATACCTAAGTAAGGTAATTCGGTATTCAATGTCTATTATTTTGGTATTTCAATATCTGAAATTATCATTCAATGATTATCTGTAGTAAATGCTTGAGATATTTTTTGGTATCAACTACAAAGATTCAAACGATAATTTGACGAATCTGATAACTGCAGATATTTCATTTTATTGAAAACAAATTTTCGATTTTCTACTATACACGGAATAAGATGGGCTACTCACCTCGGCGTCCTTAAGAATACCCGACCATTTAGTTGCACATATTGGGCACTCCGGATTTTGGCCCACAGCAGACCATACGCAGCTAGCGCAATAAGGCTTATGGTTACATGGGATTAATGTGACCGCTGACAATTTTGAGCATATAATGCATTCTGAAGGTAATAAAAAACAAAAAAAATCACATCAAAATTAAAACATCAATCTTGTAGTAGAAAGTATATGGATTTGATATATACAGTGGCACTTGCGGCTTAAAGCCTACGCAATGCAGCGGAACGGCGACGGAAAGGCAAGGTTTGACAGTTAGCCCATATAGGGTAAAGCGCCCAATAGTGGACCCCCAACCAATAGTGGACTCTCCAGCCATTTTTGCATTATTACAGCACAATGTAAATATTTTGCTATGGAATTCCATCGGGAGAACCTACCTTACAGTTCTATGATTTGATTACATGCATTGAAAATGCTATGGAAAGTAAAATTAGATGATTTTTTACAATTCTATAAAAAATAAACACGAGAGTGTCCATTATAGGAATATTTTGGGGGGTCCATAATAGGGAAGCAGAACATCCCGAAACGGAACATGAAAATTAAATGAAGTGTCGACTATAGGAAAGCAATTTCCTATTATGGACCCCCAGGGTGTCCACTATAGGGCGAATTCAGTCAGGCTTTAAAATGTTAATTTTAACTAATAACGTCGTGTTTTTTAGTGTTTCATGTATGTATCGTGAAGAGGAGATGCAGAACTTGTTATTAGATATCAAGCAGAATAAATATGTTGAAAATATCTACTCCTTTTGACAGGAAGAGCAAAATTCCGCTACTAGGGGGTCCACTATTGGGCATTTTACCCTATTTTCTGTAAAATTTGCAGTTTCAGTCGCCGTTCCGCTGACATTGCGTTTGAGGTTTAAGGCGAAGTACGATTTTCACTCTTTATTTTCAAGTTAGTGTTGCAAGTTATCCTATTTGACAATACACACAAAAGCTTGAAAGAGGAGGAACGGGGGTTCTAATCTCTATAGCATTTATTTTATTACCTTCAAGTGCAGGCACTAAATCTTCAACAGGAATTGGGATGGAACCAAATTCTTGGTGTTTGCTATTTAATGCCAGCAAAAACTTGCCAAGGTCCCCATCCCTGTCATAGTTACGAGTGCACTGATCAACTATGTTTTGCCTGGACGTATGTTGTTTTTGTAGATAAAGGTTTTTTGCCCGATTTATTTCTAAGTCAACAGTCTTGGACATGCCGATAATTTTCTCTGCAATAGAAAATATTAGTATTTTTTATATAATTATTTGTAAACAAATGTGTACAAACCCACAAACACCCAAGCATTTGGTGATTCGCCTATTTCACGCAGCATCTTGGAGTGATAGGACTCCGCCGCATTGTTGGACGTGATCTCCGCATGGTACGTGGAGTACACATGCGGACCAACATTCCTAATCCATTGAGTGCGGAGATACCGCTCAAAGATAGCTGCTTTTGATTGGTCGTAGGTATTGTCGCGTATATATTTGCAAACGAAGTTCACTCCTTCAGGCACCTTAACCGCAGGTAAATGCGCGATTTGCATGGCCATCCGATAACTGGTGTGATCTTTATCGCTACATGATATACGTAGTTTTGCTACAATGTAGCGTTTTATAGCCTATAATTGACAGTAATTATTATTTCATTATAGATTTATTGTACTAATGTTAAATTCGTTTTGATTTACATATTAAAAATAGAAAAATCCACCTTGTGGTGATGGTGATGAGAAAAACAAATAAGAGAGAACATGATTACACTTTAGGGAGATAGATTTGATTATTTCTATAGTAAAATTCCACATGTATTTTTATTCACTTAAATGCATAGCAGGTTTTTGATTTTTTTTTCTAAATTAAACACACACACACACACACACACACAGCAGGGACTTTGTCCAAGGGCTTGACGACCCCTCCCCATGGCCACTGCGAGTTAGACCGGGACCATCGTCCCTAACCCCTAATCCCAAGGCGTCAAGCGACCCGTGCCGAGGGGATGCATGGCCAGGGGGGTGAAATAATAAGCTAGGCCTTTAACGGAGCCTGTGGGGTACCTGGGCACCCTCCACAGTAATTGTCCCTTACCGCGTCATGCTGGGCTCTGGCGTGGTGGACCTCTTTTCCCGAGCAACTCGTGGGACCAAAATGGAAAACCAAGTCAATTCTTCAATTAGTGGTAGTAGTGTAGGCGACAACCCCTTCGCTAGAGGTGGGTTGTTCAGGTCTCCGCCTAGGAGGCCAGAGGCAATAGTCGGCAGCTCAGTGCGCAGCGCCAGCGTGGGTCACTCAACCTTCCTCTCGGCTATAAAAACGCCGGTAGGGGTTATTGACGGCCCATGGCTTGTGGAGGCGATGAGCCGCAAACGCGATGGGCTTTCGGCCTTCGAGGTGGCGACGGAACAGCTGGACGCCATCATCGACTTTGCGTCATCGAAGCATAATATCAGCAAGGACCTCAAGAGGAGCTTGCAGAAACTTCGAAAGTCGATGCTGGACGCCAAGCTGGAGAGGGCGGTCGGGACGGCCAAGTGTAAACCCGTGAAATCCGTGGAGTCGAGGTCTACCCAGACTGAGGACCAAGGATTCGCGGACTCGGGCAAGGTCGAATCGACCGAAGGCGTGCCAGCGAAGACGGTGGTACCAAAGTCTACCCAGACTGTGGCTCAAGTATTTGCGGGTACATCGGGGATGACTGCTCCAACGGAGCAGACACAAAAACGGGGGAGACAGTCTCCATGGGATGAACTCCCTGAGGGCCGCTCCAAAACTAGGTAGTTACTACCCCGAACAAGGGTAGTGGGGCTGGGAAGCTGAACCCCTGCCAGGTACCTCCAAAACCGGGGGAGGAAGGACCTGGAATGGTCCGTCCACCCATGAAAGACAGTGGTAAGGGGTTACGGCAGGCTGAGAGCTCTCAGCCGCACCAGACCAGGGAAATAGAGGGGGATGACGTCTCCTGGACCCTGGTCAAGAACAAGAGGAAACCGAAGACGTCAAGGGCCGAAAAGAAGGCCCAGGCGAATGAGGGTAGCAAGAAGTCTAGGGTAGGCGCCATTCGCTCCAGGGGCGATGCCCTAGTCATCACGGCGGACGAGGCTAAGTACTCGGACGTCTTGAAGGCGATGAGGAGTGTCGTCAAGCTCGGTGAACAAGAAATTGGCGGAGGAAGTTCTAGGCGAGACGGTCAAGGTGAGGGCACTCAAGACGGAGGTGAATCTAAGGGTTAAAGACCTGGACGAGATCACTGAAGTCGAAGAGCTCGTCACGGCACTGCGGGGACAGTGTGAAGTGGAGACGCCCACCGCAGCCGTTCGGCTACGGAAAGGTCCGACAGGGACGCAGGTAGCATTGGTTCGGCTATCTGCAGCGGACGCCTCCAAGGTAGTCAAGTTAGGGAGCGTCAAGGTGGGATGGTCGGTATGCCCTGTGGGCATATACGAGCAACCCGAAGTTTGCTTCAAGTGCCTGGAACCGGGGCCCAAGCAATGGGACTGCAAAGGCCCTGACAGAAGCAATCTGGAGGGACATAAGGCACAATGCTGCACGAACCCTCCCAATTGTTTGATTTGTTCCAGCAAAGCTGTGAACAGCAAGCACCCCATGGGGGGTTCAATGTGCCCGGCGTTTAAGCTTGCTGCAAAATTACAGTGCAGGTAACGCAGCTAAACCTGAACCACTGTGATGCAGCCCAGTAACAGCTGTGTCAGACAGTTGCTGAATGGGGGACGAATATCGCCATAATAGCGGATCCTTACCGGGTACCTGCCAGGAACGGTATTTGGGTCACCGATGGGTCTAAAACGGCGGTGATATGGACAACGGAGAAATACCCAGTCCAAGAGTTGTTGTCTTCGACACACGAGGGCTTCGTCATTGCCAAAGTCAACGGGATCTTCTTCTGCAGCTGCTATGCGCCTCCTCGATGGTCGATCGAGCAGTTCGGTCGTATGCTGGATTGTTTGACGGCTAACATGATGGGGCGTAGACCGGTGGCGTTAGCTGGGGACTTCAACACTTAGGCCGTGGAATGGGGAAGCCGTTCCACGAATCAACGGTCGCAGATCCTGCTAGAATCACTGGCCATGTTGGATGTGGATTTGATCATTGTCGGTACCAAAAGTACCTTTAGCTGGAACGGGGCCGAGTCGATTATCGACGTTACGTTCTGGAGTATCGACTATACGACCATCATTCAGCGGACGGAAGAAGAGGCAAGGCCTAGCCCTCGTATGTGGAAGACATCGTACTTCGGACGACGAGGTGTTTAAGGTGTACAGAACTCTCGGTCTGAGCGGCGAGCAGCTGGTAACAGTACTCTCGCGTACTGCGATACCACCATGCCTAGGAAAGTCCACCCTAGGAATGGGAGCCTGCCTACGGGCACTAAGGCGGATGCAGCGAGCACGCACAAACGAGGAGCGTGTTGAGCGACGGGTGGCATTCGTGGCTGCTAGAGCAGCTCTGAAGACTGAGATTAGTTCAAGAAAAAAAAGCCTGCTTCGAGGGCCTTTGTTTGCAGGAGCGTATGGGTAGTTTGGAGAATTTGGTATTCAAATGATATCATCAAGCATTTTTCTAACATTATTTTTAACAAGAATATCAGCGCATAACTAAGAACATTCTTCTCAACTAAGAATATAATTACCTGTTTAAAATGAAACAGGCAGCCCTGATGGGTAGCCTTCGGGAACACAATCCTGCACGCTGCCATAAGCGATTTTTCAAAATCTGATATCGTTGCAGTGACTGGTGTCTTCGGCATAATGTCAATTAATTTTGATATTATTTCAATGTAATCAGTGACGTTTGCAGCTGCAGTTTCTGTTGGCATAAACGCCAACGGAAAAA
The DNA here is from genome assembly GCF_024139115.2 of Armigeres subalbatus. Taxonomy (NCBI): domain Eukaryota; kingdom Metazoa; phylum Arthropoda; class Insecta; order Diptera; family Culicidae; genus Armigeres; species Armigeres subalbatus. Next base: position 192,077,908 of record NC_085141.1, read on the forward strand.
CCTAGACGTTATAAAGAAAAAAAAAATTAGTTCCCCTCGTGGAAATATTACAATATGAGTTTGATATTGCCTCCCGCATAATAAAAAACAACATGTTATATGGTCAGAATCATTATTACGATGTAAGATATAGCTTCACAGTTTACGTTGCGTTTATCAAATATTTTTCGGTCGATTCAACCATAACTACTCGACATCATCACTAAATGTCAATATACAACATGCTGTTCCTGAAAAGTTTTATATTTCCTGCATTATATGTCAATATTTTATCATACTGTCGAACGAAAATTTTGCACGCGAAAACGGCTGATTTTTTATGGTGACATAACTTAACAACCCATTCAACATACTGTTATTTGTCAAATAACCGTACCACAAACTGTTGAAACTTTACGTGAGATTGTTCATTTACAGTTGTCAACAGTAAAGGATACTGTGGCCGAACGCACGGGAAAATATCCATTTACAGTTTGTAATTATGCGGGCTACCCTGTCCATTAGGGTGGCTCAAAAAACACTTTTTCAATTTTTTTGATGAGCCGCCCTCTTATTGGGTTTTGTTTGATGACCTGATGCTCTGGACAAAACTTCAGCCAAATCGGTCAATGTTTGGGCGGTGCTAAACTTGTTGGAAGTTTATATGGAAAAATATATGCAGAAACATCCAGAAACAGTGATTTGCATTTGGACGGCACTATTTACGATCAAGAACCATGATACTCATTCAGATCTTGTAGAATTAAATACAGAATGTTATGCTGAAAACCGCGAGAAGCTTAGAGTTTGTTAGGCAAAGATATTAGCATTTTACTGGAGTGTTGTAGGGGTGAATTTATTTTTTCAAAGGTAAAAGAAACGAAATTTGCTCAAACCCCACTTCAGAGATATGCTAATAACTTAGCCGGGTAAACTCTAATCTTCTCGCGGTTTTCTGCATAACATTCTGTAAAAGATATTTTAGTTACTAGATAAAGATTGTCGCTGTCGTCGCTGTCCGGAACATCTTTTGCTGGCGAGGATAGGGGAGCTAAATGTCAAAGAAGGAAAATCCATACGATTTGACAGGTATGTACCACACATGTTTCGGACAGCAGAACAAAGGGAACCGAAGCGACAATCTTTATCTAGTAACTGAAATATCTTTTCATTCTGTATTAAATTCTTCAAGGCCTAGCTTTCCAACTTAGTGTTTTATTAGTATTTCCACATTTAAAAGTTTTAATTAAAGCCAAAATCTGCAATTTTCATTTGCCCTTGAGTTTTAACATACATGGGGCAAGTGGGACATATTTGAACAACATTTCCGATAGAGTCTTTTTAACTGTTTTAGATTGTTTTATTGTGAAAAATAACTTCGACACTCATACACAGGATTTTGTTTTTACACGATTTTTTTTCGCTTGTACTTTTGTTCGTGTGACTTCAATTTGCCACCAAAAACTTTACAACATGTTTCAAAAAATCCTAAATAATTCAAAGAAAAATCACATGGTAATTAATATGCGTTAAGCATTTAGGATGGGTGAAAAATTAAGAAAGTGTAAATCGTGTAAAAACAAAATCCAGTGTATATCATATGGACCTGAATCAGATTCAGTTGATATCGTAGATTTGTTGTTAAAAAGTATTGTACGGTTGATTACCAAATGTGAATTTTACATTCTGAAAATTATCTTTCTCTTAAAAAAAGCAATGTTTATAATTACCTATGCGATTTTTTTTCGTTTACAGTGCAAATAATCTATTTATTTTACAATAAGTCAACAGGTTTTGTCTTGTGTTTTGATATTTTCAAACTTCGCATCAGATTTATAGATTTTCAGATAAATGAATTGCTTTAGACATAAATTGGCAATTTCGTTCTATTACAAATTTACAATACTGCGCATCGCCTGAATAAAAACGTTCCTTTTGAAGTACTGATTTATGTAATAATTTGTGTTCTAAACAGAGAAATATTCATTCGAAAAGTGAACAAAGATTTGCTTATCCTTTCCACATAAAACATTTTGTACGAAAGTAAGGTAATGGAAAGCGAGACAACAGCCAACTAAAAAGGAAACCGACTGTTGTCTTGTTTTTATATGTGCTAACAATATAATCCCTTTCTTGTTGTAAAAACAAAGGTCCGAGAAGTAATAAACCTCCATCCATGATTTGAAAATATTACAACTTAGAAATACACTCAACCCTCTTTTTACGGCAGTTTTTTATACGTCACTTCGTTTTACGGCACCCTTTTTACGGCACGTGACGTAAAAAGAATTTGAAACATTATTGACATCCAAAAGTAAGCCTATAAGAAGGTAGTCTTAGAAACCCAAAGAACAAAGTAGATGCTTTGTATATTCATCATTTGCCTTCAACAATTGTTCCGTTCCAGGTCATCCAAGAATTTCCTGGAGTCTACACGCGTAACCAAGAACCTAAGGTCTACAAGCGTAGCGAAAGAGCCGTTATCTATTGTAAAAAATGGTTTATGCCCTATTTGATATATTAAACCAAATTCCGTTCCAGATCATACAAGAATTCCCTGGAAAATAGGTCTTGAGGTCTACCCACGTAACCGATGGGCTGTTATCTCTGTTTTTTAATGGTTCATGCTCCATATGATCTATTAAACCAAACTCAATATGCCTTAAGCAGCCGTTCCTTTCCTGGTCATCCAAGAATTCCCTAGACTCCTCAGCCGCGGATTCATCCCAAATATGTCCTCCGAGTATTTGTCTTTCACTTGCGTCTCAAATGTAGGCATATGAGTTGTTCTAAGATCTTCAAATTGTCCTGGAGTTTGAATCAAATGGTCTACCGAATCAACCAAGTCTTCCATGATGTATCCAGCCACGGTAACCACCCAATTATGTCCTCCAAGTATTTGTCTTTCGCTCGCGTCTCAAATCCAGGCATATGAGATGTTCTAAGATCTCCAAATTGCCCTTGAGTTTGAATCAAATGGTCTGCCGAATCAACCAAGGCTTTCATGATGTCCCAAGCCGCGGTATCAACCCAATTATGTCCTCCGAGTATTTGTCTGTCACTTGGGACTCAAATCCAGACATATGAGATGTTCTAAGATCTCCAAATCGTCCTGAAATTTGAATCATGTGAATGATGTCCCCAGCCGCGGTATCAACCCAATTATGTCCTCCGAGTATTTGTCGTTCACTCGCGTCTCAAATGTAGGCATATGAGTTGTTCTATGATCTCCAAATCATCCTGAAGTTTGAATCAAATCGTCTGCCGAATCAACCAAGGCTTTCATTATGTTCCCAGCTGCGATATCAATCCAATTATGTACTTCGAGTATTTTTCTTTCATTTGCGTCTCAAATCCACACACATGAGATGTAGTACGATCTCCAAATCGTCCTGGAGTTTGAATCAAATGGTCTGCCGAATCAACCAAGGCTTCCATGATGTCCATGGCTGAGGTAATAACCCAATTATGTCCTCCGAGTATTTGTCTTTCACTTGCGTCTCAAATCCAGATATATGAGATGTAGTAAGATCTCCAAATCGTCCTGAAATTTGAATCATGTGAATGATGTCCCCAGCCGCGGTATCAACCCAATTATGTCCTCCGAGTATTTGTCGTTCACTCGCGTCTCAAATGTAGGCATATGAGTTGTTCTATGATCTCCAAATCATCCTGAAGTTTGAATCAAATCGTCTGCCGAATCAACCAAGGCTTTCATTATGTTCCCAGCTGCGATATCAATCCAATTATGTACTTCGAGTATTTTTCTTTCATTTGCGTCTCAAATCCACACACATGAGATGTAGTACGATCTCCAAATCGTCCTGGAGTTTGAATCAAATGGTCTGCCGAATCAACCAAGGCATCCATGATGCCCTCAGCCGCGGTATAAATCCAATTATGTCTTTTGAGTATTTTTCTTTCACTTGCATTTTAAATACAGGCATATGAGATGTTGTAAGATCTCCAAACTGTTCTGGAGTTTGAATCAAATGGTCTACCGAATCCACAATGGCTTTCATGATGTCCCCAGCCGTGGTAATAACCCACTTATGTGCTCCTAGTATTTGTATTCCGCTTGCGCCTCAAATGGAGGCATATGAGGTTTTCTAAGATCTCCAAATTGTTCTGGAGTTTGAATCAAATGGTCTACCGAATCAACAATGGCTTCCATGATGTCTCCAGTCGCGGTATCAACCCAATTATGTCCTCCGAGTATTTCTCTTTCACTTGCGTCTCAAATCCAGACATATGAGATGTTGTAAGATCTCCAAATTGTCCAGGAGTTTGAATCAAATGGTCTACCGGATCAACCAAGGCTTCCATGATGTCCCATGCCGTGGTATCAGCTCAATTATGTTTCCAGGGTATATGTCTTTCACTTGCGTTTCAATTCCAGGCATATGAGTTGTTTTAAGATCTACAAATTGTCCTGGAGTTTGAATTAAATGGTCTGTCGAATCAACCAAGGCCTAAATGATGTCCCTAGCTGTGGTAACAACCCGAGCAGCACTAGTCAGACAAACATCCCAAGGATTATTTTTAGTTTTATAACGGTCATGAAAACCATTATTTGCTCTACATGACTTCTATAAAATCAGCCTAAAACTAAAATGTTTGTAGGGATGATTGTAGCAATTTGATTGTGACTAAATTCGGTCAATTCATATGGGCCTGCCCATGCTTCAACTATTGTTCCATTGCAGAGCATCCATGAATATCATCCATCCCTGAAATATAAGCTTTACGGCCAACACGTGTAACCAAAAGGCTGTCATGTCTTAAAAAAATGCTCATACCAGTTTTGATCCATAGGACTAAATTGGATACCTCTTCAAATATTGTTTCATTCCAGGTAATTTAAGAAAGTCATGGAGTACAGGTCTTTAGGTCTACAGGATTATTATTTCTAAATGTTTCATCCCATTTTGATCCATAGATCCATATTAGATACGCATTCAACAATTATTCCATTCCAGGTCATCGAAGAAATCTGTGAAGTCTATACTTCGTGGCTGGGGACATAATGGAAGCCTTGATTGATTCGGTAGACCATTTGATTCAATCTCTAGAACAATTGAGAAATCTTACAACATGTTACATGTCAGAATTTGAGGCGCAATTCGCAAACTATCCAAATTACAGGACAAATTTGAGATCTTATAACACATCATATGCCATGATTTGAGACGAGTGAAACACAAACACTCGGGGAATATAATTGAGTTGATATCGTGAGTGAAGAAATCATGGAAGCCTTGGTTGATTTGGTAGACCACTTGATTCAAACTCCAGGACAATTTAAAGATCTTACAACGTCTTACATACTAAAATTTGTAAATCAAAAGAAAGACTAATACTCAGAAAACAAAATTGGGTTGACACCGCGACTGGAGACATCGTGAAAACCTAGTTTTATTCGGCAGAACATTTGATGAAAACTCCAGAACAATTTGGAGATTTTAAAACATATCATATGTCTGCATTTGATACGTAAGTGAAAGACAAATAATCGCAGGTCATAGTTGGGTTGATACCGCGACTGGGGCACCATGGAAGCCTTGGTTGATGCATTGCACCATTTCATTCAAACTTCAGGACAATTTGGAGAGCTTACAACACCTCATATGTCTTGTTTTGAGACGCAAGTAAAAGACAAATACTCAGAGAACATAATTGAGTTGATACCACGGCTTAGGACATCACGAAGGTTTTGGTTGATTCTATAGACCATTTGATTTAAACTCCAGGACAATTTGGAGATCTTACAATATAGAATATGCCTGTGTTTGAGACGATAGTAAAAGACCGATACTCGGAAGACAAAATTGGGTTGACATCGAGGCTTAGGACATCATGGAAGCCTTGGTTGATTCTGTAGATCACTTGATTCAAACTCCAGGACAATTTGCAGATCTTAAAACATCTCATATACATGGACTTGAGACGCAAGTGAAAGACAAATACTCGGAGGGCATGATTTGGATGATACCGCAGCTGAGCACATCGTGCAAGCCTCATTAGATTCGGCAGACCGTTTGATTCAAACTCCAGAGCAATTTGGAGATATTAAAACATCTCATATGCCTGGATTTGAGACGTAAGTAATAGGCAAATAATCGGAGAACAATTGGGTTGGTACCGCGGCTCTGGACAACGTGGAAGCCTTGGTTGATTCTGTAGACCATTTGATTCAAACTCCAGGACAATTTGGAAATCTTAAAACATCTCATATACATGGACTTGAGACGCAAGTGAAGGACAAATGCTCTGAGGGCATGATTGGGATGATACCGCGGCTGGGGCACCATAGAAGCCTTGGTTGATTCATTTCACCATTTGATTCAAACTCCTGGACAATTTGGAGATCTTATAATATCTAATCTACCTGTATTTGAGACGATAGTAAAAGACCGATACTCAAAAAACAAAATTGGGTTGACATCGAGGCTGCGGACATCATGGAAGCCTTGGTTGATTCTGTAGATCACTTGATTCAAATTCCAGGACAATTTGCAGATCTTAAAACATCTCATATACATGGGAGACGCAAGTGAAAGACAAATACTCGGAGGGCATGATTGGGATGATACCACAGCTGAGGACATCGTACAAGCCTCAGTAGATTCGGTAGACCGTTTGATTCAAACTCCAGAACAATTTGGAGATCTTAAAACATCTCATATGCCTGAATTTGAGACGTAAGTGAAGACAAATAATCGGAGGACATAATTGGGTTGATACCGCGGCCGGGAGCACCATTGAAGCCTTGGTTAATTCATTAAACTATTTGATTCAAACTCCAGGACAATTTGGAGAACTTACAACACCGCATATGTCTTGTTTTAAGACGCAAGTAGAAGACAAATACTCAGAGAACATAATTGAGTTGAAAGCACGGCTTAGGACATCATGAAGGCTTTGGTTGATTCGATAGACCATTTGATTAAAACTCCAGGACAATTTGGAGATCTTACAACTTTTCATATACCTGTATTTGAGACGATAGTAAAAGACCAATACTCAGAAGACAAAATTGAGTTAACACCTCGGCTCTGGACATCGTGGAAGCCTTGGTTGATTCTGTAGACCATTTGATTCAAACTCCAGGACAATTTGGAGATCTTAAAACATCTAATATACATGTACTTGGGACGCAAGTGAAAGACAAACATTCGGGAGGCATGATTGGGATGATACCGCGGCTAAGGACATCATGCAAGCCTCAGTAGGTTCGGTAGACCATTTGATTCAAACTCTAGGACAATTTGGAGATCTTACAACATTATACATGCAAGAATTGAAGGCGGAAGTGAAAGACAAGTAATCGGAGGACAAAATTGGGTTAACACCGAGACTGGGGACATCATGGAAGCCTTGGTTGATTCATTAGATCATTTGATTCAAACTTCAGGACAATTTGGAGATCTTATAACATCTCATATGCCTGGATTTGGAGAGATATTATAATACCTTATGCAAGACGCAAATTAATGTATTTGAAAGTATCCTCACGATGAATAAATTAAGTGAAATACTAGAAATTTCAGCAAAAATTCTTTTTACGTCACATTCGGTTTACGTCCCCCCAATAAGTGACGTAAAAAGAGGGTTGAGTGTAATATGAACATTATATCTACATTCCTCAAATTAATTTCGTTCGACAGTATAAACCGCTTGCCACGTTTGAGGGAGTGAGTGGGTCCTACAGGTAAATTTATTTCTGTCAATATCAATTACAAGATATTGAATAAATGGGTTCCAACACGTCTACACTTCAACAATCGGAAGCATATAATGATGTATCCGTGGTTAATGTCCTGAAATACCCTGTTTTCTAAGTATGCGCTAACGATTTTGCTGAACTAGCGTTTTTTTAGGTCCCACTTGCCCCGGAGTACCTTAATTGAAAGCTTTTCTATGCCCGCCATTGCGTGAGTATGTATCTTGTGTGGCAAGAACAATGGAAACAATATGCCCAGGGAATCGAGAATGTTTCCAACTCGAACTTGGTTCTTTTTATTCCGGAAAATTCCGAATTAGCGAGATACGGACTAACGAGTCGTCGGACTAGCGAGTTCCGGATAAGCGGGGGGATACTGTACTTCATTGCACAATGACGTCATGCATGACTTTTGACAGGTACTGGTCATGTTGTTTACAGACCATTACATTTTAATTTTGAGATTTTTCTGTTCTTCTTTGGATTATCTGATCGATAATTATATAAACGTGTTTGTATTTAATTGCGGAATATGCATAAAGTCTTCAGCATCATGAAATATGGAAATTTCGTTTGTAAAGTTCAGAGCCTATCGTGGCGCTAACATCAACTCTGACCACTATCTGGTGATGGTTAAACTGCGCCCAAAACTATCCGTCATCAACAATGTTCTGTACCGACGATGCCTATATTTATCATATGGTGCGACATGGCCACCCCCTCGGGGCAAGACGAGCGAGGACCAAAAAGCGTGCTGAATTTATTTAGAACGGGTGACACATTCCTTGGACTTCTAGGGATTGTGTTCAAATGATGTTTCGCTTGAAAATGTCGTATTTCATGTTGATTTGTTGACCTCTGGCTCTACGACGATATCTGAATTTGCCTAAAGATATTTTTGCCTTTCTCGTATACTAAGTATACGGTAAAGGCTATATGATCGCTCCAAAAACAAACTTTTTATAGAAGTCCCGGAGACCCATAGTGTTATCTACCGATCGACTCAGCTCAACGAATTGAGGTGATGTCTGTGTGTGCGTGTGTGTGTATGTGTGTGTGTGTGTGTGTGTGTGTGTGTGTGTGTGTGTGTGTGTGTGTGTGTGTGTGTGTGTGTGTGTGTGTGTGTGTTCCTAAACTATGGAGGGGGGATCTGCTCAACAGACATCCTGGGTTGACCAGGAAGTGCTGGGTTAGGGGCCACCTCCAATGAGGGAGGCAGGACTGCATCCCCGACCAGCTAAACCGTTTCCATTGCCGCCAAGCCCATCGTCCCTTCGGTACAACCAGAAAATAATGCTTCAAAGGGGGGCCAGTGCATGACGCACCCTCGAGGTTAGCTGCGTGTCCTTGCAGCATCGAACATCGTGACTCGCTTTTTTAGAAGAACACCATGGTATCGTGCCAGCGCATTGCCGGCTTTCCAGGTGGCCTTATCACGCCCTATGTCCTCGGAAGGTGGGCAGGGTCGACTTCGCGCCTGCTTCTCTCTGCACGGCGGGTGTCAAGAATGATGATGCCGCGTGCACCCCAAATTGACCTTTCTGCGATAGGGCCTATTCGCCAGCACACAGAGGGACTTGCCGACGCGGTGCCTACGCCTGCCCCAGCCTTGACGAGGATCCTTTTCCATCCTCGGGCTCGGAACCCACCCGGTTGACCGACGCCGCGAAAGCGACGATACCATGTTGTTCTTCACGCGGCCACTTGTTCGATAAAAGGATCGAGTTCGACCACAGGGCACCAGTATGACCCATGAAGCCGACTCCGAACCCTTGGACCACCTCTTATTTGCGCCTGAACTAGCCATTCATCGAGTCCACGCGCCACCTTCTGTGTAGCTCCGAGACGATTTGGACGATAGCCGATAAAACGGCGTTCCAGCCAACTTCATCTTTACACATCCTCCGGACTATGTTGTCCGGGGTAGTGTCCAGACCACATGTGGCAAGCATGTGGTCACGCATTGTGCGAAAACGCGGGCACACGAACAACACGTGTTCCGCCGTTTCCTCTAAACCAACGCACACCGGACACTCGGGCGAGTGTCCGAACCGGTGTAGGTACTGTCTGAAGCAACCATGGCCTGTAAGGACCTGGATCAGGTGGAAAGTGATTTCCCCATGGCGCCTCTTGACCCACGTACCTATCTCCGGTATCAACCTATGTGTCCATCTACCCTTAGTGGAACTGTCCCACGCACGCTGCCATTTGACCATTGAGGCCAACCTGACAGTCCTACGGATGCCTCTCGTGCCGCGCATTTCGAAGCATTCTATGTCTTCACCGATAACGATGTCAATAGGCATCATACCGGTGATGACGCAAAGTGCATCGTGCGACACGGTACGGTACGCGCTCGCAACTCTTAGGCACATGAGCCTATACGTACTTTCTAACTTCGTTCTGTAGCAGTTAATACGCAGGGCCGTGCCCCAAGCTGGCCCCCCATACCTCAGTATGGACAGAGTAACGCTAGCCAGAAGCTTGCGCTTGCTGGCATAAACCGCAGAGCTATTGGACATCATCCGGGACAATGCCGCTATAGCTGTGGAGGCACGCTTGCAGGCGTAATTGACGTGGCTACCAAAGGTGAGCTTATCGTCGATCATTACCCCCAAGAGTTTGATGGAGCGTTCAGAGGTGACCGTGCAGTTGCCTGCCCTTATCACCGCTTGTTGCTCCGACTTTCGGTTGTTAACAACAACCACCTCAGTCTTGTGGTGAGCCAGTTCTAACTTCCTGGAGCTCATCCACTCCTCCACAATTGCGATCGAGTGGGCTGCAGTCAACTCCACCTCTTCGATCGATTCGCCGTAGACCTCCAGCGTAATATCGTCAGCGAAGCCGACGTTTGCCACGCCCACCGGGAACTTCAACCTCAAGACACCGTCGTACATGACGTTCCATAACACCGGACCCAGTATGGAACCTTGCGGAACCCCTGAGGTTATGTCAACGCACTTCCGACCCGCCTCCGTGTCGTATACCAGTACTCGATTCTGGAAGTAGCTTCCGAGAATCTTGTACAGGTACTCGGGAATTCCAAGACGCAATAGCTGCCCAACTGGCACTATTGAAAGCATTCCTCACGTCGAGAGTCACTACTGCACAATAGCGAACTCCCCTCCTCTTACGCTGGATAGCTATCTCCGCGGATTTGATAACCGACAAGATAGCGTCTACGGTCGACTTACCCTTTCGGAAGCCAAACTGGTTACTCGATAGACCATCCGCACCCTCCGTGCGTATCAACAACCTGTTGAGGATGATCTTCTCGAGCACCTTCCTGCCGTATCAAGCAGGCATATTGGTCTATATGCCGACGAATCCCCGGTGGTTTTCCCGCTTTTGGCAATAGGACCAAGCTCTGCCTTTTCCATGCTTCAGGGAAGACTCCTCGTCCAGGCATCTCTGCATAACAGATCTGAACATCTCGGAGCCTCGGCAATGGCCGCTTTGATGGCCAGGTTCGGAATACCATCAAGTCCTGGCGCCTTACCTACACTAAGGGACTGTGCAATCCCTGCAAGTTCCGCCACCGTTACTCTTCCCTCGTCGGCCACCCTGGCCCGTGGCAGCTCCACAAAGGGAAGCCAGGGACTTGGGTCGTGACGTGGGAAGAGCCCCGCGATGATCCTCTCCAGCATCTCTGGAGACCGCTCTGTAGGGGCCATCGCCCCACGTGTCTTGGCCATTACGACCCTATAGGCGTCACCCCATGGATTCGCGTTGGCACTTTGACACAGGCCCTCGAAGCAGGCTTTTTGCTTGATCTAATCTCAGTCTTCAGAGCGGCTCTAGCAGCCACGAACGCCACCCGTCGTTCAACACGCTCCTCTTCTGTGCGTGCTCGCTGCATCCACCTCCTTGCCCGTAGGCAGGCGCGGCGCAGGTTCGCAATTGCTTGAGTCCACCAGTAAGCCGGTGGTCTCCCATTCCTAGGGTGGACTTTCCTAGGCATGGTGGCATCGCATGCACGCGAGAGTACTGTTACCAGCTGCTCGCCGCTCAGACCGAGAGTATTGTGCTCGCGGCGGAGCGCTTCCTTAAGCACCTCGTCGTCGAAGTATGATGTCTTCCACATACGAGGACTAGGCCTCGCCCCTTCTTCCGTCCGCTGAATGCTGGTCGTATAGTCGATACTGTAGCGAACCGCCAGGTGGTCGCTGGGAGTGTAGCCATCATCTACCCTCCAGTTCGAACTACTCGATTGGCAAGGGCTCCAGAACGTAACGTCGATAATCGACTCGGCACCGTTCCAGCTGTAGGTACTTTTGGTACCGACATTAGCCAAGTCCACATCCAACATGGCCAGTGATTCTAGCAGGATCTGCCCCGTTGATTCGTGGATCGGCTTCCCATTCGACGGCCCAAGCGTTGAAGTCCCCCGCTATCACCACCGGCCTACGCCCCATCAAGTTAGCCGTCAAACAATCTAGCATTCGACCGAACTGCTCGATCGACCATCGAGGAGGCGCATAGCAGCTGCAGAAGAAGACCCCGTTGATTTTGGCAATGACGAAGCCCTCGTGTGTCGAAGACACCAACTCTTGGACTGGGTATTTCCTCGTTGTCCATATCGCCGCTATTTTAGACCCATCGGTGACCCAATTACCGTTCCTGGCGGGTACCCGGTAAGGATCTGCTATGATGGCGATATCCGTCCCCCATTCAGCAACTGTCTGACACAGCAGTTGCTGGGCTGCATCACAGTGGTTCAGGTTTAGCTGCGTTATCTGCACTGTAATTTTGCAGCACGCTTAAACGCCGGGCACATTGAACCCCCCATGGGGTGCTTGCTGTTCGCAGCTTTGCTGTAACAGATCAAACAGTTGGGAGGGTTCGTGCAGCATTGTGCCTTATGTCCCTCCAATCCGCAGCGTCGACAGAGCTTGCTTCTGTCGGGGCCTTTGCAGTCCCATTGCTTGTGCCCCGGTTCCAGGCACTTGAAGCAAACTTGCTCATATATGCCCACAGGGCATACCGACTACCCCACCTTGACGCTCCCTAACTTGACTACCTTGGAGGCGTCCGCTGCAGGTAGCCGAACTAATGCTACCTGTGTCCCTGCCGGACCTTTCCGTAGCCGAACGGCTGCGGTGAACGCCTCCACTTCGCACTGTTACCGCAGTGCCGTGACGAGCTCTTCGACTTCGGTGATCTCGTCCAGGTCTTTAACCCTTAGATTCACCTCCGTCGTGAGTGCCCTCACCTTGACCGTCTTGCCTAGGACTTCCTCCGCCAACTTCTTGTAGGCGGCGCCCTTTTGCGAGACGCCCCGCTTTAGCTCGAGGATCATCTCGCCCATCCGGGTACGTCTTATTCGACGTACGTCGGCGCCGAGTTCACCGAGCTTGACGTCACTCATCATCGCCTTCAAAACATCCGAGTACTTAGCCTCGTCCGCCGTGATGACTAGGGCATCGCCCCTGGAGCGATTGGCGCCTACCCTAGACTTCTTGCTACCCTCATTCGCCTGGGCCTTCTTTTCGGCCCTTGATGTCTTCGGTTTCCTCGGTGTGTGTGTGTGTGTGTGTGTGTGTGTGTGTGTGCGCGCACAAAACGACGCAAAAAATGTCACTCATTTTTCGGGCACTTATCCTAAACCGATTTGCTTGCAACAAATTGCATTCGACGCAGAATCCTTTCCCATTATTTCCTATTGAAAATCGGCCAGGTCGGACTATGGGATCGGAAGTTATGGCCAAAATACAAATTTATACGTGAAAATCGCGTAAAAAATGTCATTCATTTTTCAGGCACTTATCCTCAACCGATTTGCTTGCAACAAATTGCATTCGACGCAGAATCTTTTCACATTGTTTCCTATTGAAAATTGGCCAGGTCGGACTATGGGATTGGGAGTTATGGCCAAAATACAAATTTATACGTAAAAATCGCGTAAAAAATGTCACTCATTTTTCAGGCACTTATCCTCAACCGATTTGTTCGCAACAAATTGCATTCGACGCAGAATCCTTTCCCATTGTTTCCTATTGAAAATTGGCCAGGTCGGACTATGGTATCGGAAGCTATGGCTAAAATACCAATTTATACGTAACAATCGCGTAAAAAATGTCACTCATTTTTCAGGCACTTATCCTCAACCGATTTTCTCGCAACAAATTGCATTCGACGCAGAATCCTTTCCCATTTTTTCCTATTGAAAATTGGCTAGATTGGACTATGGGATCGGAAGTTATGGCCGAAACACCATTTTTGCCTTTTTATACGAAAAGGCTGTATGTTCGCTCCAAAACCAAACTTTTACAGAAGCCCTGGAGACCCATAGCGTTATATACCAATCGACTCAGCTCGACGCACTAAGATGATGTCTCTATATATGTGCGCGCACCAAAAGTGCGAAAAGTTTAGCTTCCTTTTTTGGAACTTATCCTCAACCGATTTAATTCCAACAAGTTTCATTCGACGCGGAATCCTGTCGTATTGTTTTCTAGTGAAAATTTGGAATATCGGACCATGGGTACAGAAATTATGGCCAAAATATACTATGTGTTATAAAAAAGCGAGTAAAAAAGTCTAGCTGACTTTTAATGGACTTACCCTCAACCGATTTACTCACAACAAATTGCATTAGACGCGGAATCCTGTTCTATTATTTTCTATTGAAAGTTGGCCAGATTGGACTATTACCTTAGAAATTATGGCCAAAATACTTTTTGCCTTTCTTGTGCAACAAAGTTGTACCAAAAGGCTATAATTTCTTTCCGAAAACGAACTATCGGATGCTTCCACACTGATACACTTCCCTCCCTCTTCATACGGGAGTTTGGCAGAAAGACGGTTATGAGATTTATATCATAACAAATATTGCCCTCCGCTTGCTTGATGGGAATGACATTTTCGTCTTCTTTTTGTGTAGTCGGAGCTTCAGTTCAACTAACATCCAAAAGTGATATCCTTAAAATATATGACTGGGTAAAATAAAACAGGGGTATGTACGTCAAAAAGAATGGAAAAGGAAACAAAAATGTCGAAATTCTTATCAGCATATTGTAGATCAAGCTGAAAACCGAACCGAGGTCTCGCGACAATTGCATTTTATCGCATTTCCGGATGTTGCAACTGCATCGCGAGTAGTGCGTAACTGTGCCATAGTCGGGCACCACTCGCGATACAGTTGCGACATTCGAGAATGGGACAAAATATGATTTTCGGTTTTCAACTGGATCTACAATATCTTTGCCATAAATAATTTGGTTTTCATAGAACGGACAAAGAAATTAGTCTTTTTTACTCCTAGCTACTAGCTCATCTACTTTCAAGCACACACATTTTACGAAGGTCGAGACAGGCACCATCACCGCTAGGTGGATTAATTTGGGTTTTACGATTAAAGCCATATCAGTTGTTTAAATCATCTCTGATTCAGGCAGAAACTATTATGATGATTTTTTTTAATGAATTTAACTTCGAGTTCACGACTTCGAGTCAAGTACGAGACACTGAAGACGATCACACAGTTGTGGTCGAAATACGTATCTGCAAAGATGATGAAAATTAACTGGTGGAATTAAATGGACAGTACTTAATTCGTCTTAGACGGTGAATATAATGCTCACTTAAGTCATAATCAACGTTCGCTGTTGCCCCAAATGGCGATCTTGCCCCACTTTCCCCTATAACTCGTGTAAATTCAGTTGCAAATTCGTGCAAAAATACAACTGAGCAGTATTCCTGTTATATTTTTTTTTAACGAAACTGTTCGAATTTTTAAAACTTAAATTTCATTTCCTAACTTTACTAGGACAACAAACTCTACTAAAGATGTCATTATACTAAAGACACGCTGATGGTACCACGGTACCACGGCACGTGGTATACCACGGTTATGTACCCTAGTACATATTGTACCATGGTTTTTCACGTTGTACCAGCATGGTACAAGGTGACACACCTGTGGTACAACTTGTACCATGGTACGAATACCACCAGTGTGTCATTAGTATTACTGTGTACACCAGCATAAATATAATTTACCTTTGCTCCGATCTGCGCATATGCCATGAACAGCTGGGCAAACATCGAGGGCTTCGTTTTAAATGTTCCATCAAAATAAAGCTTTGTGGATGATGCATTTTGCAGCGCTTTCATAGTGGCAGGTACTATAAAAAATACAGTGTTTCCGACACAGCCATGGTAAAATAACTCTCCGGATATGGTCCGGAACCCGGCTGCCTTTTCCGTTTTCATGAGCATGTCAAAGTCTGTCGCCGATGTCGGTGTACGAGGGAAGCATTTAAGTCTGGCATTTCTCATGGAGGCCTGCACGCTTTCATACGTGATGTGGGATGCCGCAAAACGGTGCCTAAAATAAGAGAGATTTATTATGTATTTTTTGTGTCCTACATCGCTTATAAAAGCATGATTTTTGTCACACACAAACGCACACACACATCTATTATTTATCCTAAAAATAGAATATGAAGAAATGCACCTACTCTGGTATATTGCAGACTTTGTCAAAAACTTCTCTATAACTATCGAATGTTTTTGAACAGGACTGCAGAAGAAGTTGTTTCAGCTCATGTTTCGCTATTTCTAGGGCATGCGACTGATGGGTGTGTTCCTTATATTTAAAAAACCCATCCCGCCCTCTGAAAAAAAAAACATTTTGATTCGGGTATGTTAAAGACTTTCTTTAATACAGACCTTACGACAAATCGGGCTCGACAAGCGGATCTTTCCTTACACATGTAAAATGTGGCTTTCGATGTTTTCCTGTTAACGTGAAATATGTAATCGTTGACAACAATCGCTCTTGTTTTCGATTCTTCTGCATTCAAATACCTGAATGGTACACTGGTTTCCTTAAAAAGACATGAATATTAAAAAAAAAGATGAGATTTGATAATACAATGAAAAATAGCATGTTGGTAAAACATTACAGAATTCGATTGACATAAAGCAAAAATTCAAAAGATCACAAAAGTTAAAGTTGATACTTATATATTTACAACAAAGAAGGTTATATTGTTCACGTACACGTGAACAAGAAAAGTGCAAATCCGAATTATAGCCGCTAATGAAGTTGGATTTTTCTCATAATTCATACGTTAAACCCAACTTCGGAAGTGGTGCGCTGTTTTCATTTGGTGATGTGCTATACAGCGCACCACTTCCGAAATTAGATTTAACGTATGGATTGTGAGAAAAATCCAATTTTGATAGCGGCTATAATTCGGTTTTCTACTGAATTTATAATACTGGAAATATTTCTGTGAAATGCTTTTTATTTAAGTTCAGTAATCGAAATATAACCACCCTCAAAATTGATGATATTCATCCAATATCTTGACGATTGCTCATTCGTATATTTTCATCATATGAAAACGGAAGGATGCTGTTTGAAAGCGCAGGGAATGACAAATCATATATTAAGATGCTGATGTTTGAGTTCAGTGAGTTGAAAACCGGAGTGAGCTCTCGCGACAATCGAGTTTTCTTCCGTTTCCTTTTGTCGCAACTGCATCGCGACTAGTGCGCATGATGGCGCACGGCGGTGGTATAGATGCGCACCAGTTGCAATGCAGTTGCGACATCAGGAAATAAGGAAAAACTCAATCGTCGCGAGAGCTCACTTCGGTTTTCAACTGGAAGCACAATAATCATCTGTGGAAGTCGTGCCTTCTACGGGGTGCTGCGGTCAAAAAAGATTCACACCCGCACCAAATGTGTCATGTACAAAACGGTATGAATGAAGCCAGTGTAAAACTACGTACCTGGGAATAATTTTGCGATTCCATCGTTGATTCCAAAAACTCCGAAAACTCCAAAAAAAAATAAAATTAATGTCGAGAAAACCTCGACGACGACGCGGCGACGACAAGAAACGGACTGAGAAAATCTTAACGGTCTTAGCCGTCAAATAGACAACACAAAAAAGAAAGAAAAAGTGTTCACTAATACAATTGTACAAAAGAGTTTTGACAAGAAAACGATAAGGTATGCAGAATCCGAGTATGAGAAAATAAGGGGGCCCGAAAATAATGAAACCGCAGACAGACGTTCGAGTTCGACTCACTAACTTGTGTAAAAAACATGGCCGTCGGATTGCCAAGTGGCAATAAGCGAAGAGATGGCGCCACATGTCAAAACGGCAAACCCGGCCAACGTTATTTGTCGTTTTGTTTTGATTTTTGATTTCGTCAAAATCTTTTAGTTTCTTGATCGGATCTGCTCGATGGGACTCAATAAAAATGCATGATCCCGCACACACGCGCTGTTGAAAAATGAATCGAAAAATGCTCAGCACGCAAGAAATTTGTAACTCAGGAAGGGTTATTTTTGATTTTTAAATTCCATGTCCTACTTGACTGGTTTTGCAATGGAAAAAATCTACAATTTTCGGTCCAGACACATGTTTTGAATCACAATCGCCAAAAAAAAATACACGCATGTGAAAGGATCTAGGTAAAAGAGCCAACGCAAAAGTTCCGAAAAGATGGTAACAGATGGATACACGCAGCTTCACAATTTCTTTACTGTATCGTGGTAAAAACTGCAAGTAAAGCGATTCGCTTAGCTACATTGTTGAAGTCGATTGTAAAGTTATTCAAATAAAAATGATTTTTGCGGCCGTGCGGGAGATCTTTGTTGAGTGTTTCTGTTTTGCTCCCATGGTTCGGTGGGTGGCAAACGTGGGTGAGATAGAAGGCGATATGGCAAAACGTCAGTTTTCATGTAGCAATAAGTTGTGTAGGCGGCGCTAGCGTGCTATGCAATTCCAACGTATTTAGATTTGAAAATTTACACAAGAAAATCGAATTCAAATGTATGAGCTTAAACGTCTGTTGAAACTGTATGGTGCAGAAAGTGTCTTTTTCCAATCAGTTTCTGGTGCTGGGCAACGGTAGATCACTAGGACTTTGTACCGTGGTAAGTGTAGATTGATGGTAAATTTATAATAATAATAAAAAAAAAATTTGTTAGAACATGTCTTACGTGTATCTCGATCTCTAGAAAAAATCCACCCATTCCTCTCTCGTGTCGCGAGCTCCCAGAAGGACCTTGGGAAATCCTTCAGGTGGACTTTCTATCTATTCCTGGTTGTGGATATGGCGAGTTCATGGTCTTGGTAGACACATATTCTCGTTTTATCTCGGTAGTAGAAATGAGGTCCATTGATGCTAAAAATACAAATGAAGCTCTGCAGAAAATATTTTTTACCTGGGGACTTCCGCTTTCGCTGCAAAGCGACAATGGGCCCCCATTCCAGAGCAGTGAATTCGTCGATTTTTGGGAGACAAAGGGAGTAAAGATCCGGAAGTCCATTCCGTTATGCCCACAAACCAATGGAGCAGTAGAGCGCCAAAACCAGGGCATAACGAAAGCAATTACGGCAGCTAAACTGGAAGGTGTAAGTTGGAAGAAGGCTCTACAACAATATGTCCATGTACACAACACATTAAAACCGCACGCTAGACTTTGCATTACTCCCTTTGAGTTATTAGTTGGCTGGAAATATAGGGGAACCTTTCCAGCCCTCTGGAGCTCAAAACAGGAGAAAATTGATCGAGATGACGTGCGGGAGAGGGATGCAAATGCTAAATTGCAAAGCAAGCTGTACGCGGACAACGAACGAGGGGCCAGGCCGTCCGATATTTCTGCTGGTGATATAGTACTCATGGCCGTTCCAAAGAAAACGAAGACGGATCCAGCGTTTTCCGAAGAACGTTACACCGTTATTTCAAGGCATGGTGCTAAGGTGATCGTACGGAGCGATCGAGGAGTGCTTTACTCGCGTAACGTTCAAGACTTCAAGCGACTACCTATATTTGATGACGAATTCACGGAGGGTGATGATTCGATAAAGAGTGCAAGCATAAATCCACCACCAGAAGATGAGGAATCGACCAAGTGTTTGAATGAACCCGGAACTGATTCGGAGAAGACAATATCGAGACCAAAACGCATTATTCGAAAACCAGAACGTTTGAGGGACATGTTCATGTATCGCGTTTATCAGTAAGGAATTGCTGTCAGGTAAATCAATTGATATTTCTAGAGTGCTTTGAGAATAGGTCGTATGTGCAAAAGAGAGTCTCTCTTTGCCTCCATTCTCTTTCGATTATTACAGATCTATAATAAAGTTTACTTCAGATTTCTTGGCAGATATCTAAAGATTATAGCTTTGTCTAGCGTTCTGAAGTGAAAATGTGGCAAAATATGCAAAATTAGCTTATGTACAAGCGAAAGAGAGCGTGAACAAAGAGAGCCTCTCTTTTGCACATACGACCTATTCTCAAAGCAATCTAGATTTAAGTTAAATCCACTCAAAATAAACTCATTACGTTTTCGAATAACATCTATATTATCCACAGGCAACTTTACTACCTATAAGCATCAACCGGTAACGTGTTAACCACTGTCATGTTATATGACACTCTAAGTGCTTAAATATAAACTGTTTCGATACATAAAATTGACAATAAAATAGATTTACCGTATAAAATTCCTTGTTCTAGCTGCCCGTCTGTTTTTTTTCCTTGTAAATATTTTTAGGTTCGTTCTTAGCCTCCAATCTTGGTTCTCCGATGAACTTTTAATCGCCTGGGTTATTCCGGTAATTCCATATCGCCTTTTCCGTCAGTTCTGCATCGGCGATAGACGAGGTTCTGCTTCCGGCGGTTTCCATTTGTTGTTCGGATACTAAGTCTTAGGTTGGTGAACATTTTTTCTCCCGAAAATTAATCTAACTGCCAAGGTTGAAAAAATTTAATTTGCAAACGGGACGAGCTGAGATGGGACGAGGACAAAGAGACAAGCACGCTCATTTGAATCTACTCAAAAGTGAGTCAAATTCGACTCACTTTGGAAAAAAGTGGAACAGCTCACTTTTGAGTAACCGTATGTTTACTCACTTACGAGTAATGCAGCAATATGTCAAAATTAGAGTAAGACTTACTCACTTTTATTCAGCTGAAAGTGAGTAGATCTTACTCACTTTTGAAAATGTTTTGCGCTTGGCAATGGAATGGAATTTGATTTTAATAAACGGAATAACTTTTCGCCTAACTCAAATCATTTATTAATATAATACTAAAGACACACTGGTGGTACAAGTACCACGGTTATATACCCTAGTACATATTGTACCATGGTTTTCCACGTTGTACCAGCATGGTACAAGCTGACACACTAGTGGTACAACTTGTACCATGGTATGAATACCATCAGTGTGTCATTAGTATAACTGTAGTGACATGTACCAGTACATAATGCTAAGAGTTTACATAAGAAATATAGTTGGTAGACGATAAATTCATCATCATTCGGGCACTGAGTGATTTCGTTCTCGATCAATTCACTTTCTTCGTCACCAAGGAACGATTTGACCGGGACCATCTTCTTCCAATTCTGCGTACGCCTAAAAATAAGAAACGAGAGGAAATTATAATAAACTCAAAACATTTATCGGAACTAAACGTTCTAACCTTTATCATTACTTTGTGCTTGTTGCTTAGCTTGGTTGAGACTTGGGATCTGGGTTTTCACGTGAACACAATAGCTAACGCTGTTGACCCGTGAAAGGCCCTTGACGGGTGCGCGAAGATGTGACCGGCACCACCTGGATTGTCTGATCTTCGTAGACGCCCTGCACCTTCTGTACCATCGACGACCGTTTGTGAGGGGAAAATGTTTCCATCGGTGTGTACATCGATACCGTCTTGGCGGAAGTAGCGATTCTTATCTGCGCTGTAAATTAAAAAATATATATTTATTTTCATAACGCATTTATTGATACAATGGGTACAACGCATTTGTTTCATTATGCCTCAAACGATTTACAAACTCGATATAATTGTCGGTTGCTTTTACTAACATGCGTACTCAAATCTCAGCTCAGTAGGTACTTAAAAACTTACTTGAATGTAATGAATAGTTCTTTGTTTCGTATCGCCTGTTCTAAACGCTGGCTGACATTGGAACGATTACACGCTATCTCTCAACCGTCTGCTCTTTGAAGGCTTGGTGCCCGGTTCATATCGTGATCCGGAAGATTTGGGGCATGAATCCACCACAATAACGTCCATGTCTTTGTTGACACCGCGGGCATGGGAAAAGGTCAAGTTCATCATTGATTCCTAGGCACCCGGAAAGCCATATCGCGAATCTGAGAAATCAAGGAATCTGGAATAGAATCCTCCGTTGCCAAAAATTTTATGGAACAGCTCCTTACCATAAGATATTTGATCGTGCTGCGAAACTGCCAGTTCTGCGAGAATCCTTGCTGGTCATGTCCAGCCGGATCACCACCGCCAGGTCTGTCCATCTGCGCCAATGTCTGTCCATAAATAAATATCGTATTCACGTCCGGAACATTTCAGTTATCACAAAATACACTTTATAAAAGCACGAGAAATTTTTTCAAACAGTTCGACAGTTGAGACAATTAATTACGCAAAAGTGAGTAAAAGATGAAATTATGGGAAGTGAGTGAAAATTGACTCACCTGCTAAATATAATGTTACTCACTTTTTGACATTTGCATTAAAATTCAAAAGTGAGTCATTTTGACTCACTTTTGAGTAGATTCAAATGAGCGTGAGTAACTTATACGGTAAAGGTTTAGATTGGCGTATTTATTTGTGTTGGTAATAAAATTAATCACCACGGGACATTACTATGATGATATTCGGTCATACTCGGCTATGTAGTTATAGAGTTTTCATGGTATACATTTTGCACCATGCTCTACACATTTAAATATCAAAATCTGGATACCTTAGTTCGGTACAAACAAAATACTTCTGGATTCGTTTCACACCTTTCAAAACGTAGCAGCAAACAAAAGTAGACAAATGTTTTATTTATCGTTTTTTTATCGATTTTATCGCGCATATCAACCGAGGGGGCAACCACCATATATGTTACAAACTAGCAACACTATAACCAAAGACCGGCGGAGTGAAAAACTGTCATAACCTGTCGGAACAGCAACGAAAAGGCATGAAATCGTGAAAATAAAATGTGTTTCAATAAGAAATATCAAGATCAGAGTTTTACCTAGCACGGAGAATCATTTACAGGCAATCGTTAATGCTAGAAAATTCGAAATCATGAGTAGGGTTGAGTAAAAGATATTTCAGAAGGTGGGATAAACATTGTCGATGTCGTCGTTGTCCGAAACATTTTTGCTGGCGAGGATAGGGGATCTAAATGTCAAAGAAGAAAAAAAAAATACATACGATTAGCTATTGCTTTTTGCATTGAAACTTTTCGTTTCGTCACTGAAACCATTGACACTTGTCTTCAGCGACTGCTTCCGCGATAGAGCATTTGCACATTTTATTCACTCATACATCTATATTTCTGTCAAAATGTGCATTTGACAACTAAATTTTCAGCTAAAAGCTCTATTTTTGACACCGGTGCACTCACACAACCAATCGACATCAGTTGTCAAAAAATCAGGAGTACCAACTTGACCACTATTTCCTTGTCGCCGAGTCTGGCGCTGAGTGCTTGGCGCGGAAACCCAAAGGTGGGAATAAAATTTTGGGGCTTATGCGCAATATTACACATGTTTCGGACAGCAGAACAAAGGGAACCGAAGCGACAATCTTTATCTGGTAATTAAAATATCTTTTGGTTAAGTAAATAAAAAAAACACTATGTAAGACAATTGTCATTATTCATATTCTCAGATAGATATAAGCAAAAAAAAAAAAAAGCTGTTTTTTTCGGTATGCGAAAAATAATGTCCATGCAGTTGGTCATGTACACGGATGAAATAAACTACCCAATAGTGAGTTTAATTCACCCAAC
Source organism: Armigeres subalbatus (assembly GCF_024139115.2). Classification (NCBI taxonomy): domain Eukaryota; kingdom Metazoa; phylum Arthropoda; class Insecta; order Diptera; family Culicidae; genus Armigeres; species Armigeres subalbatus. The sequence goes on from NC_085141.1 coordinate 192,101,402, forward strand.
CTCGAACATCCGTACGGGAAGCCAAAATTGAGTAAGTAGGGTCGAAGTAGTTTGCCTTTACTCCCATGTTAAAAAAGTACCCAACGGAAAATTTATTGACCCAAATTTAAGTTTAATTCACTCAATTTCGACCTCAGGTAATAAAACTCGAAATTGGCTTCCCGTATTGAACTGGCGTCGTTGGATTGTTTGGCTCTTTTGTTTTTGACAACAAAAGAAAGAGTGGATGAAAGAGAAGAGAAAAAATAACTCAAAAGTAAGTTTAAAAATACTCAATTTTGGGTACTTTTTTTCTTCGTGTAACATTATATGTTGGCTAAATAAATATTTGCACAGTAATCTATTCTTCGGTGAAATTAGCAAGCTGTATTATTATAAATAGAAGGACAGTTTTTTTTTGTTGTATTAATAAAACAAAATATACGACGTTTGTTTAAAAGCGTAACGTAAATATTTTTTTCTAGTACATAGTCTGATTGTAGGGTAACAAGCTGATTTGGTTAAATGTGTTAGTATCAATTAGAGAGTAGAGGAGAGGGAAATTGTAGATTGATGGTAAATTTATAATAATAATAATAAAAAAAAAAGTTTCGGCACGGCATATTAATTAAATTGGGAACAGGGCCGTTCGTATAAAGAGCTTTCTAAAAAAAAATGGCGGAAAGCTTTCCGACGGGAAGAGAGAGAGAGAGAGAGAGAGAAAAACAAACAGCTTTCTAAAGATTGAGTAGGATGGATAGCAAGCACTAGTATCGGGGTTGAAAAAAAAAGCAAGGATGGAGAATGAGTCGGATCAGTTTGGAGATTACAGTTCAGATGAACAGACGTGTGTGCAAATAAGTGGAATATTGTAAAAAAAAATGGCGTCATCCCACAGTAAGTATCTAAAGTATTAGAACGCGTTAGAGCATCATTACTGGGCGCGAGTATTTTGATCATCATCGCCGTGCTGTCATTTTAGATTAGTCAAACTTTTTCGCATCGGTCACTATTTTCGGTTATCATTTTGGTGGCTGCATTCCGTACCGGTGGCATTTGACATGGTGGCGTTTGACATTTGATAGTTCACCAAATAGCAGCGCCGTGATCGCGCTGTAAAATTGGTCACCTGTCAGCTGCGCTACTGTTTTATCAGCGCGTTTAGTAGCGACCGGTAAAGTGATATTTTTGAAAATGAATACTGCGCTGGCAAACGGCTTATATTTACCACCGGTAATCGTAATCTGATACTACAAAAGTTCAATGTACATAATGGACGCAGTGGTTCATCCCGAACAAAAAATAAATAAAAATTGTATCATCATAATACCTGATGACATACCTGATAACATGTATCCTTGTTCCTTTACAGAAATGAAGCTTATGATGAAATATTGGTGCTTGCCGTTCACTGACTCAAGATCGTTCAGTGGTTATCATTGGCCAATCTCACCAACGGGATATACTGATGTAGGTATTTTTTATCTTTTCTTCTCGACGTTCTTTTTCTAATAAAACTAACATTCTTTTATAATTTACATTTTCATTTACTTTCAGCGTTTATGTACCCGTGGCCAAGTAACAGCAAAGCGAGGTAAAATGAGTAAAAATTAAGTTTGAACTAAACTGAAATTATATTAAAAATAAAATAATTTATAAAACAATTAATTGTATTGTATTTTTATTGTAATGTTGGAGTATAATGTATTCTAAATCCTACTGTATTTCTATTGTAAAACAATAGAAACAGTAATTGAAAACATTTAAAACACAATGTTTTCTATTGTTTTGTTGCTCGAAATCATCCCATTGAAGAACCGTTAAATCAATTGTTTTGCTCAGATTTTTATATGGAAAATTTTCGATTTTTTTATTGTAAAGATACATAACAACCCCCCTTTTTTATTGTAAAAGTCCCATTTACCATTCATTTTATCGTGGAAAACCATTATTTCTCATGTGATTTTATTGTCAAAATTCCATTATATTCAATGGTAAAACCTATGTTTTAAATGGTGTTGTAACAATAAAATTTATGATATTTTAATGATATTTTTTATCCGGGTTTACATTCACGCTTCGAAAATTGAACTCTAAACCACAGTCTATCCTTGTCAGTATGATCAAGTAAAGACATGTAAGCTATTTATGATCGGTCGTCAGCTCAGACCCGACCATTAACTAACCGTAACTTCTAG